>NC_041382.1:150249803-150256593 GCF_002162155.2 Triticum dicoccoides | reverse complement strand
AAGTCAAAACGGTGAACATGATATACGCCACGCACATCCCTAGAAAGGAGCACAAACGAGCACTTAGGGACGTCTACGCGGTAGAGCCAGTCGCCCCAAAGTTCAATCCGTGGTCATCATTTCCGAACACCTTCGATCGACAAGATCATCCGACTAGTATCCGCCATGGCGGTTCGGCCGCACTGGTCCTGGACACAATCATCAACGGATTCCACCTAACACGAGTCCTGATGGATGGCGGAAGCAACCTCAACCTGCTGTATCAGGATATAGCACGGAAGATGGGCATTAATCCCTCGCGAATCAAACCAACAAAGACTACCTTTAAAGGAGTCATACCAGGTGTAGAGGCCCGCTGTACGGGCTCAATCACGCTGGAGGTGGTCTTCGGTTCTCCGGACAACTTCCGAAGCGAAGAGTTAATCTTCGATATCGTCCCCTTCCGCAGCGGCTACCACACACTGCTCGGACGAAACGCGTTTGATAGATTTAACGCAATGCCACACTATGCTTATCTTAAGCTCAACATGCCTGGTCCACGCAGCGTCATAACAGTCAATGGCAATACGGAACGCTCCCTCCAAACAGAGGAGCAAACCGCCGCCCTAGCAGCAGAAGTACAGAGCGGCCTTCTCAAGCAGCATCATAATCCAGCTGCTGAGCCCCTGGATACCTTCAAGAGGGTCTGGACTACACTACAACAGGACAGTGCGGCCCGTCAAGAGCTCGATTAGCAATTCAGCCTCCGTCACAGCCCCAATGAGGTAGTGGCATTCGCACCATGCATACACAATTACGCACTCAAAATTCCATGGACGTCGACGGAGGCACGAGATAACCCGGGGTCTACAATTCGGCCAGGCCGATCCCGGACACACATACTTTTACTTCTTTTTCTTGTTTCAGGCACCCTTTTCCGCGGGCCTGATGTCAAGTCCTTTAGAAGGACTGAAATACAACGGAGGCAAGCAACACAGGTGTGTATCGTAACCTTCATACGTTCTTCTTGACGGTATTCATACTTATTTCTCAGGACCCACACGGTGCGTCCTATTGATTCCGGCATGTTAAACGGCCGGATACTTCTCGCACATCTGTACAAGATATGCCTTGATGTATCAATCTAGTTATAATAAAAATGGTTCGTGGCCCAGTTCCTGTGGTTTTTGCTTCTTACCTCGTTTTACTTCGATCTGCCTATTTGCTACATCGACACTCTTTTACATTTCATATTCACCACGGGCTACCATCGCCCCACAATACGGCAGCACAGTCCGAACACTTCTTATATAAGTTCGGCACCCTGAATTTAGCATTATGTGCATTGGCTCTGAATCATGTCTTTGGTCAATAGTTGGTTTGCCCGGCTCCTGTGCTTGCTACCCTATGTTCCGCCCCATCGGCTAGGGTAGTAAAGGGAGAACTACTGCGATTGTGCCCTGGCTTTGACCAGACGAGCACCTCAGTAGAGAAAGCCAAAAACTGACTGTCATGATGTGGCGAGAGCCGGTCAACTACTCGAGGGTTACAAATCGTTGGAGATTTTTTCCGTGTTATGCGAGAGATCGGCACTTCCCGATCAGATGCTGACAGTACTCTGGCTTAAACCAGGGGCTGCGCCCATGCTTTATTATAAAACTCCTATGGCTAAGTGAGGGCGTTAAAGCCATAAAGTCTGATTGCCTTGTTCGTTGCGCTAAACAACTCCTTCAAAGGACCATGTAATTGGATCAAGATTGTTTAGATTCCATCCCGAAGACCTCCGTACTATCTACGTGGGGGCAGAAGCCGACGACTGGCCAACCCTCAGATTACACACAACACGGCCACACAGGAGGAAACAATTCAAAGCATAATAAAATTACTTCACAAAAACTGGCCTTGTTCACATGATACAAAGGCAACATGAATACATTTATTCAAATACAATGTCCCGCGAGCATTGCACCGCCCCAAGTCGAGACCCTTCTACAACATCCGTGAAATATCGCTCGGGTGTGCGGTGCTCCTTGCCCTCCGGCGGCCCGCTGGCGACTTCAACAGCGTTCATCTTCGCCCACCACATCTTGCAACGAGCGAAAGCCATACAGACACCTTCAATACAGACGGAGCGCTTGATAACGTCCAGCCGAGGACATGCGTTCACCATCCACCTCACGGGTCTGAAGTAGCTGCTAGGCATAGCTACAGCTGGCCACAGCCGGATTATCAAATCCTTAACGGCTAGTTCGGCCACCCTATGCAGCTCCACCAGCTGTTTCAGCTGATCGGTGAAGGATACAGGATGCTCTAGCGCCACATACTGCGACCAGAAGAGCCTCTTCGAAGAACCCCCTCCTTTGGCTCGATAGAACTCCACGGTGTCTGATACACTGCGTGGCAAATCCGCAAAAGCACCTGGGGAACTCCGAACCCGGGTTAGTAAAAGGTACTGCTTCTCCGCATACTTGCTTTGCATCTTAAATGCCTTACCCGCCATGATCTTCTTGGCCTTCTAGATCTCCTGGAGGGCGGCCTGACCCTCATTCCATGCGGTCTCCGTGCTCTGACGAGCCTTGGCAAGTTCGGTCCCTCGAACCGATGCATCATGCTCCAAGGCCTCACATTTTTTCACCACATCCTGGAGCTCCTGGTGGACTTCTTTGACCCGGGCATTTAGCTTCTTACGGGCGGCTTGCTTCTGTACAGCCTGCTCCTCGGCCTCGCCCAGGGCCTTCCTCAGGGCCTCGACCTCGGTCGTGGCTTCTGCACATATCACTGTCAATATACAACGCTTATCCTTTCCCGAACATATAGCAAGTCGTTCCTCACCTTGCTTCTCCTGGAGCCGAACCTTAACCTCGCTGAGCTCGTTCTCGGTCCGCTCCAGCCTCCGCTTCAGCTCGGAGACCTCAGTAGCATGCAAGGTCGCGGCCAACAGGGACGCCTGCTTATCGATACATATTCAGTCAGCCTCTTATAATTAAGGATTGATCCCCTGTCCGGTTCTCCTCGCTGAACACCGGACAACGTCTTAGGGGCTACGGACTATACGCGGTTTCTCCCTTTCTTACCTCGAAACCTGTTAACAGATTGTTGCAGGCTTAATTCAGTCCGCTCTTGGTGGACTGAACCTTCTCGATCACCGCACCCATAAGGATACGGTGCTTGTCCATGACAGAGGTGCTTCGTAGCCCCCCCATCAGGTCATCTGGCGCTCCTGGATGGACAGGAGCCACCGGTGGATGCGACGCACCCCCCTCCTTCAAAGGGGGCTGCTCGCCCGACTCCGGAGCCATATTGGTCTCCGGAATTGTATTCGGCTGAGGGCCGAACTAGATACGGCCCTCTCTGCCAGTCTCCATGGGGATTGACTCCCCCATGTGTCCGACAGTGGAGGTCCCGCCTTGTGGCGCCTCCCAGACAATGTCCTGGGCTCCTCCCCTCAGAGCGGCCCTCCGGGATAACACTTCGGTGTCATCCTTGGCCCCGGGGGAGTAAGCAGGCGGTGGCGACATGCTCGCCATCTCCGACGGAGCCAACGAACCTCCCGATGAGGATCGCTGGATAAGGTCGCGGGCCGGACTGCAATAGTGTGGATTAACCATGTTGGAATAATAAAAAGAAAGGGCTGGATGTGCGCATGAATAAGCCATGTCACTTACAATGCGTCCTGGGACCTAGTACGGGGGCGATGTTCCGGACTACTGTCAACGTCCCACGCGGTGTCGACCGCTGGGGCGCCCTTCCCCTTTTTTGGCGCTTTTGCCTCCAGATGTGTCGAGGCTACCCTCTTCTTCTTCTCCTCGAGAGGAGGGTTGTTTTCCTCCTCCTCCTCCTCTTCCTCGTTGTTGTCCTCAAGGACGGAGGTATGGGCCTCGTCGTCTTCGAACGTCGCGTCCGAAGCGCCCTTGCGACGGGGCCCAGGCTTGGCCCCCTTGGCTTTCTTCTTGGCCTTCTTCTCTGGCGCCGTATAGGGCGTCGGTACCAGCATCTTCGCCAAGCGTGGGATGACTGGTTCTTCGGGCAACGGAGCTGGACACTGGATCCGCTTCACCCTCTCCATCTAGTCCTGAGAAAGCAATACTAAGATCTCAGACATCATCCTCGAAACATTTAAGTTGGGAGTACATCAAAGGTAACATACCTCGCTGGCGGGGCGGTTGCAATTGTGACCACGGTCTGAGTCCATGGCCGGCGGCTTCTCGTTGCCCTTAAAGAGCAACTTCCAGGCCCCTTCATGAGAAGTATCGAAGAGTCTTTTCACGGCCTGGTGCTTCTTCGAATTGAACTCCCATAAAGGGCGGCTTCAGCGCTGACACGGAAGAATCCGGCGGATTAGCATCACCTAGATAACGTCAACGAGCTTGATGTCCTTGGTCACCATGCTTTGAACGCGCTTCTGCGGCGCTATCAGCTTGTCAGGTGAACACCAGTCCGGACTCTTCTCGACCCAGGAGGTGAGTCACGTGGGAGCACTGGAGCGGAATTCGGCAACTGCGGCCCAGCTGGTGCCGCGAGGTTCTGTAATGTAGAACCACTGCTTCTGCCATTCCTTTACTGTCTCCACAAAGGTGCCTTTGGGTCAGGAGATGTTGGATAGTTTGCTCACCATGGCCCATCCACACTCCGCATGCTGGCCATCCACCACCTTCGGCTTCACGTTGAAGAACTTTGAGCCACAGCCCGAAGTGGGGATGGATGCGGAGGAAGGCCTCGCACACGACGATGAACGCCAAGATGTTGAGGAAGGAATTCGGGGACAAATCATGTAAATCTATCCCATAGTAGTACATCAGCCCACAGACGAACGGGTGGAGTGGAAACCCTAGCCCACGGAAGAAATGGGGGATGAATACCACCCTCTTTGTGGGCTCCGGCATGGGGACAACTTGTCCCTCGGCTGGTAGACGATGGGCAATCTCCTTCGCCAAATATCCGGCTGCCCGGAGCTTAGTAATGTCCTCCTCCTTGACGGAGGAGACCATCCACTTGCCCTGACCACCAGATCCGGACATGGTTGCTTGAGTGGAATGGAGATGAGAGCTTGGGCGTTGGAGCTTGAGATCGGAAAGGCGGAGACAGAGAGAGAGTGTGAGGAGAGGAAGAGGGAATCCTTATCCCCTTATAAAGGCATCAAATATTAAACGCCTCCTCACTCGCCTTAGGATTTGCCTGTTCCCTAGGGTTGTATAAACGGTACAGTTGAGTTACCCATGCCCACATTGATGAGAATCCCGCAATAAGGGGACACGATCTCTGTTTTGACAAGATGTGCCAGTAGCAACCACGCCTCGTAGCGTGGATTGGCTGAAGAAAAACAATTCGAAATTATAACCAGACAGACGTGATGTCGTGTTGGGAAAAAGCTGTCAATAGATTAGATTTGTGCAAATATTATATTCTCTCTGCGGTTGTGTGTGTGACAGGTCCGGATACTATCATTGCATCCAAAGACTATCTTGGAGTTTGGAGAAAAGGGAACCCGCCTTGCAATTCCGAAGACAATCTGCATGCAGGACTCCTCATCATTGAAGCCAGGTTCAGGGGCTACTGAGGGAGTCCTGGACTAAGGGGTCCTCGGGCGTCCGGCCTATTATCTATGTGCCAGACTAATGGGCTATGAAGACATGAAGGCCGAAGACTGCACCGTGTCCGGATTGGACTCTACTTGGCGTGGAAGGCAAGCTTGGCGACCGAAGATTCCTTCTTATGTAACCAACTACATGTAAACCCTAGATCCCCTCGGTGTCTATATAAACCGAAGGGGATAGTCCGGAAAGGACACCACACATACTCATTACCATACCCACATAAGCTAGACTTCTAGGGTTTAGCCATTACGATCTCGTGGTAGCTCAACTCTTGTAATACTCATATTCATCAATATCAATCAAGCGGGACATAGGGTTTTACCTCCATAGAGAGGGCCCGAACCTGGGTAAACATCATGTCCCCCGTCTCCTGTTACCATCGATCCTAGACGCATAGTTCGGGACCCCCTACCTGAGATCCGCCGGTTTTGACACCGACAGCTTACTCGAAGCTTCCCTGACGTCTACTCCAAGTCTCCTGGATTGCTTCCATTCCAAAAATAACTCTCCCGAAGGTTTCATTCCGTTTGGACTCCGTCTGATATCCCTTTTCTTCGAAACATTGAAATAGGCAAGAAAACAACAATTTGGGCTGGGCCTCCGGTTAATAGGTTAGTGCCAAAAATAATATAGAAGTGTTTAGTAAAGCCCATAAACATCTAAAATAGATAATATAATAGCATGAATACTTCATAAATTATAGATACGTTGGAGATGTATCAGCATCCCCAAGCTTAATTCATGCTCGTCCCCGAGTAGGTAAATGGTAAAAGAAAGAATTTATGAAGTGTGAATGCTAGCAGGTGCACAAGTTTGATCAATGGTAATTTCAATCACCTTTTCTAGCATCATTATATATCATAATAGTAGCTCAACTCATAGGACTTCTCATGATCAAGTAACAAGCTATTCACATGTTAAAGTATAGATCATAAGCTTTCTTGAAAACTAACAAACCATGTTATTAGTCATCAAACAATTACAATTAATCTTATTTTCAGGAAGGGTCTATGTCAGAGCTTTGATTTAGCAAACTTCACATACTCAACTATCATTTAGTCTTTCACAATTGCTAACACTCACGTTATATTTATGGGTTCAAATTTTTAATCAGACACAGAGAAAGATAGGGGCTTATAGATTCGCCTCCCAACCTTTTACCTCAAGGGTAATGTCAACAATAATAGTTCATGATGCCTTACATCCAATTGGATATA
>NC_041382.1:150226375-150249398 GCF_002162155.2 Triticum dicoccoides | reverse complement strand
ATGTGCTTGCCAAAGGATAAAATGTAAAAATGAAAGGTGAAGATCACCATGACTCTTGCATAAGGTATAAGACAAGAATAAAAGATAGGCCCTTCGCAGAGGTTGTCATGCGCTTTTATAGTTGGATGCACAAAATATTAATGCGAAAGAATGTCACTTTATATTACCACTTGTGATAGGGACTTTTATTATGCAGTCCGTCGCTTTTATTGCTTCCTCATCACAAGATCGTATAAAGCTTATTTTCTCCACACTGATAGATCATACATATTTAGAGATCAATTTTTATTGCATGCATCGATGACAACTTACTTGAAGGATCTTACTCAATCCATAGGTAGGTATGGTGGACTCTCATGGCAATACTGGTTTAAGGGATGTTTGGAAGCACAAGTAGTATCTTTACTTGGTGCAAAGATTTTGGCTAGCATGAGGGGGAAAGGCAAGCTCAGCATGTTGAATGATCCATGACAATATACTTTATTTCACATATAAGAAAACATAACACATTACATTGTCTTCCTTGTCCAACATCAACCTTTTAACATGCATATTTTAATGAGTGCTCACAATTACAAAAGATGTCCAAGATAGTATATTTATATGTGAAATCTCTCTTCCCTCAATATTCTTTCATGAATTGTTCAAGTGACCAATGATACGTCTCCAACGTATCTATAATTTTTGATTGCTCCATGCTATATTATCTACTGTTTTGGGCAATATTGGGCTTTATTATCCACTTTTATATTACTTTTGGGACTAACCTATTAACCGGATGCCCAGCCAAGATTTGCTGTTTTATGCCTATTTCAGTGTTTCAAAGAAAAGGAATATCAAACGGAGTCGAAACGGAACGAAATCAACTGGAGAAGTTATTTTTGGAACGAAAGCCACCGGATAGACTTGGACTCCACGTCAGGAGACACGGGAGGTGCTCACGAGGGTGGGGGGCGTGCCCCCCCTAGGGCATGCCCCCCTGCCTCATGGGGCCCCCGTAGCTCCTCCGACGTACCCCCCTGCACCCATATATACCTACGTATCGTAAAACTGCCAGAACACACAATAGATCGGGAGTTCCGCCGCCAGAAGCCTCCGTAGCCACCGAAAACCAATCTAGACACGTTCCGGCACCCTGCCGGAGGGGGCAATCCTTCTCCGGTGGCCATCTTCATCATCCCAGTGCTCTCCATGACGAGGAGGGAGTAGTTCTCCCTCGGGGATGAGGGTATGTACCAGTAGCTATGTGTTTGATCTCTCTCTCTCTCTCGTGTTCTTGAGGTGATACGATCTTGATGTATCGCGAGCTTTGCTATTATAGTTGGATCCTATGATGTTTTCTCCCCCCTCTACTCTCTTGTAATGAATTGAGTTTCCCCTTTGAAGTAATCTTATCGGATTTAAATATTTGAGAACACTTGATGTATGTCTTGCCATGGATATCTGTGGTGACAATGGGATATCACGTGATTCACTTGATGTATGTTTTGGTGACCAACTTGCGGGTTCCGCCCATGAACCTATTCATAGGGGTTGGCACACGTTTTCGTCGTGATTCTCTGGTAGAACTTTGGGGCACTCTTTGAGGTCCTTTGTGTTGGTTGAATAGATGAATCTGAGATTGTGTGATGCATATCGTATAATCATGCCCACAGATACCTGAGGTGACATTGGAGTATCTAGGTGACATTAGGGTTTTGGTTGATTTGTATCTTAAGGTGTTATTCTAGTACGAACTCTAGGGCTGTTTGTGACACTTATAGGAATAGCCCAACGGATTGATTGGAAAGAATAACTTTGAGGCGGTTTCGTAACCTACCATAATCTCTTCGTTCGTTCTCCACTATTAGTGACTTTGGAGTGACTCTTTGTTGCATGTTGAGGGATAGTTTTATGATCCAATTATGTTAGTATTGTTGAGGGAACTTACACTAGCGAAAGTATGAACCCTAGGCCTTGTTTCAACGCATTGCAATACCGTTTATGCTCACTTTTATCATTAGTTACCTTGCTGTTTTTATATTTTCAGATTACAAATACCTTTATCTACCATCCATATACCACTTGTATCACCATCTCTTCGCCGAACTAGTGCACCTATACAATTTACCATTGTATTGGGTGTGTTGGGGACACAAGAGACTCTTTGTTGTTTGGTTGCAGGGTTGCTTGAGAGAGACCATCTTCATCCTACGCCTCCTATAGATTGATAAACCTTAGGTCATCCACTTGAGGGAAATTTGCTACTGTCCTACAAACCTCTGCACTTGGAGGCCCAACAACGTCTACAAGAAGAAGGTTGTGTAGTAGACATCAAGCTCTTTTCTGGCGCCGTTGCCGGGGAGGTGAGTTCTTGAAGGTATATCTTTAGATCCTGCAATCGAGTCTTTTAGTTTCTTATTTTATCAATAGTTTAGTCTATAAAATAAAACTACAAAAAATGGAATTGAGTCTACCTCATAAGCTTCACCTTTTTAATATCTTTCGTGAGTATGATGGAAAGGATAATTGTGCTCAAGTGCTAGAAGAAGAAATCTATAAAATGTTTGGCACTAAATATTTGAATGATGAGCATGATTGCAATGTTGTTAGTATGAATTCTTTGAATATCCATGATGCTAATGATGATTGCACTAGTTATGATGAAAATGTCTCCTATAAACATGTCAATTTTTGTGGAGTGCATTGGGTTTGCAAGTATACACCAAATAGGGAAGATAGATATTGCATGAGGCATAAGTACTTAGAAACTAAAATGTTGCAAGAAAGGCTAGATGATTGTGCTGAAAATTTAAATTTTCTTGGCCGTACTTGTGGACTTTGCAATGAAAGTGGTCATTTAGCTATCCGATGCAAATTGTTTCATGATATAATTGTGTCAAAAAATTGTGATGACTTGATTTCCCTTGCACATTATAATGAACTTAGTTTGCTTATGGGCTAAGAAGAAATGAAACGCCTAACTAACTATCTTCCAGAATTTGCCTGTTATAAACTTCTTGGTTTTGATCTAGAGGAAACTTATATGTATTGTGCGGTGAATTGCATTGAAAATCCTTATATTGCCAATTACATAAAGAAAAGAAAACAAATAGAAGATGAAGAGAATACTAATGAAAGGGAAGAGACTTCCCAATACCCTCCTATTATTTCTTATGATGAATCAGGTAACGAGGAAGAGCCTCCTATTCAACCAATTTCATTAATAAGGAGCTCCAAAAAGAGGATTGAACCCACACATGATGTGGTGAAGAAGAAGAAAAGAAAAAGGAAGAGAGGTAAAAAGATATATCCCCCAAATAGTGTTGCTCCTATTAATATTGTGCCTGATGAAAATAAAATTGTGGAAGATAATGATACTTCTTATGATCTTGAAAATCTTTTTGGCACTTGCTTGGAAGAATATGATAATTGCTATACTTTTGGTGCTATCCATACTATTAATGATGAGAGTGATTATGCTTATGATATGAAAAGGCCCAAGCTTGGGGAAGCTATGTTTGATGAGGATGACATATTTGAGGATATATTTGCTGCAATTAATGTTTGTCCCAAGCTTGGGGAAGCTATGATTAATGAAGATGATATTTTTAGTCTCCCAAGTTATGATATGCAAGTTTATAATGATGATAGCATGCCTCCTACTTATGATGATTATTGTGATGATACTTATGCTATAAAAAGCAGTGATTATATTTATAAAACTTGTCATGGTTATGATTACCCCTTCTCTGAACATTACTCTTCTAATGTGGAAACAATTTATAGTATTAAAGTTTCCTATGATACTCCCACTATTCCGAATAAGAAGAATTTTGCTTATGTGGAGAGTAGTAAATTTTCTATGCAAGTAGATCATGAAAAGAATTATTTAGGTGCTGATTATATTGTTGAATTCATTCATGATGCTACTGAAATTTTTTATGAAGGAGGAATATATGCATGTAGTAATTGCAATAATATCAAGTTTCCTCTCTATGTGCTTAAATTTTTGAAGTTATGCTTGTTTTACCTTCCTATGCAAGTCGATTATTGTTCCCATAAGTTTTCTCACAAAATCCCTATGCATAGGAACTGGGTTAGACTTAAATTTTCTAGTCATATTCTTCATGATGCTCTCTTTATGTTTCAATTCTTATCTTTTATGTGAGCATCATTGACATCATCATGCCTAGCTAGGGGCGTTAAACGATAGAGCTTGTTGGGAGGCAACCCAATTTTATTTTTTCCTTTATTTTTGTTCCTGTTTAGTAATAAATAATCCATCTAGCATCTGTTTAGATGTGGTTTATGCTTTTAATTAGTGTTTGTGCCAAGTAGAACCTTTGGGAAGACTTGGGTGAAATCTTTATGATCATGCTGTAAAAACAGAAACTTTAGCGCTCACGAGAATTACTGCCATTTTTATTTGGAGAGTGCTATTTAGTTAATTATTTTTTAAGATGATTAATATATAAATTCATCAGGTCCAGTAATTTATTTGAGAATTTTATGAGTTCCAGAAGTATACGTTTGATCCAGATTACTACAGACTGTTCTGTTTTTGACAGATTCTGTTTTTCTTGTGTTGTTTGCTTATTTTGATGAATCTATGGCTAGTAAAATAGTTTATAAACCATAGATAAGTTGGAATACAGTAGGTTTAACACCAATATAAATAAATAATGAGTTCATTACAGTACCTTGAAGTGGTGATTTATTTTCTTATACTAACGGAGCTTACGAGTTTTCTGTTAAGTTTTGTGTTGTGAAGTTTTCAAGTTTTGGGTAAGGACTCGATGGACTATGGAATAAGGAGTGTCAAGAGCCTAAGCTTGGGGATGCCCAAGGAACCCCAAGGTAATATTCAAGGACAGCCAAGAGCCTAAGCTTGGGGATGCCCCGGAAGGCATCACCTCCTTCGTCTTCATTCATCAGTAACTTTACTTGGAGCTATATTTTTATTCACCACATGATATGTGTTTTGCTTGGAGCGTCAATTTATTTTGTTAGGATTTGCTTGCTGCTATTTAGAACAATGTTTTGCATCTTTTATTTCAATAAAAGTGGCATTCATAGCCTTTACTATGCCTACTTTAGAAGTCCACATGTTGCTGTTTGAAAACAGAAAGTTTACCGCTGTTGCAATAATTCCCTAGAAAAGTAAGAATGTGATAAAATGTTGAAACCTTTTTAATATTAAGCTCTGATAAATTTACTACATTGGGAATTTTCTTTCATAATTTTTTGAGCTAGGGAAGTATGGATGTTGCAGCATTCTTTACAGACTATCCTGTTTAGGCAGATTGCTGTTATGTTTGCACTGTTTGCATATGTTTGCTTCTTTAATGATTATATTTGAGGATAGGACTATTAAATATGCAGAGGCATTTAGTATGCAATGTTGAATATATTTTTTAGTGATTTGCTACAGTATAGTATGATAAGGTTTTTGCAATGGTTTATACTAACTTATCTCACGAGTTCTTGTTGAGTTTTGTGTGGATGAAGCTTTTGAGATTTAGGGAGACCGTGATATGAGAGGAATTAAGGAGACACAAAATCTCAAGCTTGGGGATTCCCAAGGCACCCCAAGATAATATTTCAAGAAGTCTCAAGCATCTAAGCTTGGGGATGCCCCGGTTGGCATCCCACCTTTCTTCTTCAACAATTATCGGTTAGTATCGGTTGATCCTAAGTTTTTGCTTCTTCACATGATGTTTGCTATTCTTAGATGTCATTTTATTTTGCTTTGCTTGCTGTTTGAATAAAGTACCAAGATATGAAATTATTAAATGTTAGAGAGTCTTCACATAGTTGCACAATTATTCGACTACTCATTGATCTTCACTTAAATCTTTCGGAGTAGTTTGTCATTTGCTCTAGTGCTTCACTTATATCTTTTAGAGCATGGCGGTAGTTTTATTTTGAAGAAATAGATGAACTCTCATGCTTCACTTAGATTATTTTGAGAGTCTTAAATAGCATGGTAATTTGCTTAAAATCCTAATATGCTAGGTATTCAAGAATAATAAAATTCTCCTATGAGTGTGTTGAATACTAAGAGAAGTTTGATACTCGATGATTGTTTTGAGATATGAGGATGGTAATATTAGAGTCATGCTAGTTGAGTAGTTGTGAATTTGATAAACACTTGTGTTGAAGTTTGTGATTCCCGTAGCATGCACGTATGGTGAACCGTTATGTGATGAAGTCAGAGCATGATTTATTTATTGATTTCCTTCCTTATGAGTGGCGGTCGGGGATGAGCGATGGTCTTTTCCTACCAATCTATCCCCCTAGGAGCATGTGCGTAGTACTTTGTTTCGATAACTAATAGATTTTTGCAATAAGTATGTGAGTTCTTTATGACTAATGTTGAGTCCATGGATTATACGCACTCTTACCCTTCCACCATTGCTAGCCTCTCTAGTACCGCGCAACTTTCGCCGGTACCATAAACCCACCATATACCTTCCTCAAAACAGCCACCATACCTACCTATTATGGCATTTCCATAGCCATTCCGAGATATATTGCCATGCAACTTTCCACCGTTCCGTTTATTATGACACACTCCATCATTATCACATTGCTTAGCATGATCATGTAGTTGACATAGTATTTGTGGCAAATCCACTGTTCATAATTCTTTCATACTTGTCACTCATGAGTCATTGCATATCCCGGTACACCGTCGGAGGCATTCATATAGAGTCATATCTTGTTCTAAGCATTGAGTTGTAATTCTTGAGTTGGAAGTAAATAAAAGTGTGATGATCATCATTATTAGAGCATTGTCCCAGTGAGGAAAGGATGATGGAGACTATGATTCCCCCACAAGTCAGGATGAGACTCCGGACGAAAAATAAATAAAAGAGGCCAAAGAAGCCCAAATAAAAAAAGAGAGAAAAGAGGCCATAAAAAAAGAGAAGGCCCAAATAAAAAATAAAAAATAAAAAATGGGAGAAAAAGAGAGAAGGGGCAATGCTACTATCCTTTTACCACACTTGTGCTTCAAAGTAGCACCATGATCTTCATGATAGAGAGTCTCCTATGTTGTCACTTTCATATACTAGTGGGAATCTTTCATTATAGAACTTGGCTTGTATATTCCAATGATGGTCTTCCTCAAAATGCCCTAGGTCTTCATGAGCAAGCGAGTTGGATGCACACCCACTAGTTTCTTTTGTTGAGCTTTCATACACTTATAGCTCTAGTGCATCCGTTGCATGGCAATCCCTACTCACTCACATTGATATCCATTAATGGGCATCTCCATAGCCCGTTGATACGCCTAGTTGATGTGAGACTATCTTCTCCCTTTTTGTCTTCTTCACAACCACCATTCTATTCCACCTATAGTGCTATGTCCATGGCTCACGCTCATGTATTGCGTGAAGATTGAAAAAGTTTGAGAACGTCAAAAGTATGAAACAATTGCTTGGCTTGTCATTGGGGTTGTGCATGATTTAAATATTTTATGTGGTGAAGATAGAGCATAGCCAGACTATATGATTTTGTAGGGATAGCTTTCTTTGGCCATGATATTTTGAGAAGACATAATTGCTTTATTAGTATGCTTGAAGTATTATTATTTTTATGTCAATATGAACTTTTGTCTTGAATCTTTCAGATCTGAATATTATATCACAAGTAAGAAGAATTACATTGAAATTATGCCAACTAGCATTCCACATCAAAAATTATCTTTTTATCATTTACCTACTCGAGGACGAGCAGGAATTAAGCTTGGGGATGCTTGATACGTCTCCAACGCATCTATAATTTTTGATTGATCCATGCTATATTATCTATTGTTTTGGGCAATATTGGGCTTTATTATCCACTTTTATATTACTTTTGGGACTAACCTATTAACCGGAGGCCCAGCCCAAATTTGTTGTTTTATGCCTATTTCAGTGTTTCGAAGAAAAGGAATATCGAACGGAACGAAATCAACTGGAGAAGTTATTTTCGGAACGAAAGCCACCGGATAGACTTGGACTCCACGTCAGGAGATACAGGAGGTGCTCACGAGGGTGGGGGCTGCGCCCCCCTAGGGCGTGCCCCCTGCCTCGTGGGGCCCCCGTAGCTGCTCCGATGTACCCCCTGCACCCATATATACCTACGTATCGTAAAACTTCCAGAACGCACAATAGATCGGGAGTTCCACCGCCAGAAGCCTCCGTAGCCACCGAAAACCAATCTAGACCCGTTCCGGCACACTGCCAGAGGAGGCAATCCTTCTCCGGTGGCCATCTTCATCATCCCGTGCTCTCCATGATGAGGAGGGAGTAGTTCTCCCTCGGGGCTGAGGGTATGTACCAGTAGCTATGTGTTTGATCTCTCTCTCTCTCTCTCTCTCTCTCTCGTGTTCTTGAGGTGATACGATCTTGATGTATCGCGAGCTTTGCTATTATAGTTGGATCCTATGATGTTTTCTCCCCCATCTACTCTCTTGTAATGAATTGAGTTTCCCCTTTGAAGTTATCTTATCGGATTGAGTCTTTAAAGATTTGAGAACACTTGATGTATGTCTTGCGTGGATATCTGTGGTGACA
This sequence comes from Triticum dicoccoides, assembly GCF_002162155.2. NCBI lineage: Eukaryota > Viridiplantae > Streptophyta > Magnoliopsida > Poales > Poaceae > Triticum > Triticum dicoccoides. Next base: position 150,240,855 of record NC_041382.1, on the reverse strand, counting down.
ATGGGATATCACATGATTCACTTGATGTATGTTTTGGTGACCAACTTGCGGGTTCCGCCCATGAACCTATGCATAGGGGTTGGCACACGTTTTCGTCGTGATTCTCCGGTAGAACTTTGGGGCACTCTTTGAGGTCCTTTGTGTTGGTTGAATAGATGAATCTAAGATTGCGTGATGCATATCGTATAATCATGCCCACAGATACTTGAGGTGACATTGGAGTATCTAGGTGACATTAGGGTTTTGGTTGATTTGTATCTTAAGGTGTTATTCTAGTACGAACTCTAGGGCTGTTTGTGACACTTATAGGAATATACCAACTGATTGATTGGAAAGAATACTTTGAGGTGGTTTCGTACCCTACCATAATCTCTTCGTTCGTTCCCCGCTATTAGTGACTTTGGAGTGACTCTTTGTTGCATGTTGAGGGATAGTTTTATGATCCAATTATGTTAGTATTGTTGAGGGAACTTACACTAGCGAAAGTATGAACCCTAGGCCTTGTTTCAACGCATTGCAATACCATTTACGCTCACTTTTATCATTAGTTACCTTGCTGTTTTTATATTTTCAGATTACAAATACCTTTATATACCATCCATATACCACTCATATCACCATCTCTTCGCCGAACTAGTGCACCTATACAATTTACCATTGTATTGGGTGTGTTGGGGACACAAGAGACTCTTTGTTATTTGGTTGCAGGGTTGCTTGAGAGAGACCATCTTCATTCTACGCCTCCTACGGATTGATAAACCTTAGGTCATCCACTTGAGGGAAATTTGCTACTGTCCTACAAACCTCTGCACTTGGAGGCCCAACAACGTCTACAAGAAGAAGGTTGTGTAGTAGACATCAACCAATACAATGTTTGCTAATCTTCAATAAATTTACCACCTCTACTTCTTATATGTGAAGTCATTACTCCCCATGGGATAAGCATATGAAACATATATAATTTCAGATTTATTATATTCAATTCATTCAACCATTTACTCATAGGATATATGTGAAGCACGTGAATGAATAACAAACTACTCCGAAAGATATAAGTGAAGATCAATGAGTAGTTAAATAATTATTTAGCTATGTGAAGACTCTCCCATTTAATAATTTCATATCCTGATATTTTATTCAAACAGCAAGAAAAACAAAATAAAATGACATCTAAGAATAGCAAACATCATGTGAAGAAGCAAAAACTTAGGATCAACCGATACTAACCGATAGTTGTTGAAGAAGAAAGGTGGGATGCCAACCGGGGCATCCCCAAGCTTAGACGCTGGAGACTTCTTGAAATATTATCTTGGTATGCCTTGGGCATCCCCAAGCTTGAGCTTTTGTGTCTCCTTAATTCCTCTCATATCACGGTCTCCCTAAATTTCAAAAGCTTCATCCACACAAAACTCAACAAGGACTCGTGAGATAAGTTAGTATAAACCAATGCAAAAACCTTATCATACTCTTCTGTAGCAAATCACTAAAATTACTAATCAACATTGCATACTAAATGCCTCCGCGTATTTAATAGTCCTATCCTCAAATAGAATCATTAAACAAGCAAACATATGCAAACAATGCAAACATAACAGCAATCTGCCGAAACAGGACAGTCTGTGAAGAATGCAGCAAGATCCATACTTCCCTAGCTCCAAAAATTATGAAAGAAAAGTCCCACTATAGTAAATTTATCAGAGCTTATTATGCAAAAGGTTTCAACATTTTATCACATTCTGACTTTTCTAGGGAATTTTTGCAATAGCGGTAAACTTTCTGTTTTCAAACAGCAACATGTAGACTTGTAAAATAGGCATAGTAAAGGCCATCAATGCCAGTTTTATTGAAATAAAAGATGCAAAACATTGTTCTAAATAACAGCAAGCAAATCCTAACAAAATAAATTGACGCTCCGAGCAAAACACATATCATAAAAGGTACTGTAATGAACTCATTCTTTATTTATATTGGTGTTAAACCTACTGTATTCCAACTTTTATATGGTTCATAAACTCTATTACTAGCCATAGATTTATCAAAATAAGCAAACAACACTCGAAAAACAGAATCTATCAAAAACATAACAGTCTGTAGTAATCTGTAGGTTTCGAATACTTCTGGAACCCCAAAAATTCTAAAATAAATTTATGGACATGAGGAATTTATCTATTAATCAGCTGAAGAAAGAATTAACCAAATAGCACTCTCCATTAAAAAATGGCAGCAAATCCCATGAGCGCTAAAGTTTCTCTTTTTTACAGAAAGATCACAAAGACTTTCCCCAAGTATTCCCAAAGGTTCTACTTGGCACAAACACTAATTAAAAGCATAAAAACACATCTAAACAGAGGCTAGATGAATTATTTATTACTAAACAGGAGCAAAAAGCAAAGAACAAAAATAAAATTGCGTTGCCTCCCAACAAGCGCTATCGTTTAACGCACCTAGCTAGGCATGATGATTTCAATGATGCTCACATAAAAGATAAGAATTGGAACATAAAGAGAGCATCATGAAGAATATGACTAGCACATTTAAGTCTAACCCACTTCCTATTCATAGGGACTTTGTGAACAAACAACTTATGGGAACAATAATCAACTAGCATAGGATGGCAAAACAAGCATAACTTTAAAACTTTATGCACATAGAGAGGAAACTTGATATTATTGCAATCCCTACAAGCATATATTCCTCCCTCATAGTAATTTTCAGTAGCATCATGAATGAATTAAACAATATAACCATTACATAAAGCATTCTTTTCATGAACTACAAGCATAGAATTTTTATTACTCTCCACATAAGCAAATTTCTTCTCATGAATAGTAGTGGGAGCAAACTCAACAAAATAACTATCATGTGAGGCATAATCCAATTGAAAACTAAAATCATGATGACAAGTTTCATGGATATCATTATTCTCAATAGCATACAAGTCATCACAATAATCATCATAGATAGCAACTTTGTTCTCATAATAAATTGGAACCTCTTCCGAAATAGTGGAATCATTACTAAATAAAGTCATGACCTCTCCAAATCCACTTTTATCAATATAATCATCATAAATAGGAGGCATGCTATCATCATAATAAATTTTCTCATCAAAACTTGGGGGACAAGAAATATCATCTTCATCAAACATAGCTTCCCCAAGCTTGTGGCTTTGCATATCATTAGCATCATGGATATTCAGGGAATTCATACTAACAACATTGCAATCATGCTCATCATTCAAATATTTAGTGCCAAACATTCTAATGCATTCTTCTTCTAGCACTTGAGCACAATTATCAGAATCCTTATTTTCATGAAAGACATTAAAAAGATGAAGCATATGAGGCATCCTTAATTCCATTTTTTGTAGTTTTATTTTATAGACTAAACTAGTGAAAAACAAGAAACAAAAAGATTCAATTGCAAGATCTAAAGATATACCTTTAAGCGCTAGCCTCTCCGATAACGGCGCCAGAAAAGAGCTTTATGTCTACTACAAAACCTTCTTCTTGTAGACGTTGTTGAGCCTACAAGTGCAGAGGTTTGTAGGATAGTAGAAAATTTCCCTCAAGTGGATGACCTAAGGTTTATCAATCCGTGGGAGGCGTAGGATGAAGATGGTCTCTCTCAAACAACCCTGCAACCAAATAACAAAGAGTCTCTTGTGTCCCCAACACACCCAATACAATGTTAAATTGTATTGGTGCACTAGTTCGGCGAAGAGATGGTGATACAAGTGCAATATGGATGATAGATATAGGTTTTTGTAATCTGAAAATATAAAAACAGCAAGGTAACTAATGATAAAAGTGAACTAAAACGGTATTGCAATGTGTTGAAACAAGGCCTAGGGTTCATACTTTCACTAGTGCAAGTTCTCTCAACAATAATAACATAATTGGATCATATAAATATCCCTCAACATGCAACAAAGAGTCACTCCAAAGTCACTAATAGCGGAGAACAAACGAAGAGATTATGGCAGGGTACGAAACCACCTCAAAGTTATCCTTTCTGATTGATCTATCATAGAGTTCGTACTAGAATAACACCTTAAGACACAAATCAACCAAAACCCTAATGCCACCTAGATACTCCAATGTCACCTCAAGTATCCGTGGGTATGATTATATCATATGCATCACACAATCTCAGATTCATCTATTCAACCAACACAAAGAACTTCAAAGAGTGCCCCAAAGTTTCTACCGGAGAGTCAAGACGAAAACATGTGCCAACCCCTATGCATAAGTTCACGAAGTCACGGAACTCGCAAGTTGATCACCAAAACATACATCAAGTGGATCAAGTGATATCCCATTGTCACCACAGGTAAGCACATGCAAGACATACATCAAGTGTTCTTAAATCCTTAAAGACTCAATCCGATAAGATAACTTCAAAGGGAAAACTCAATTCATCACAAGAGAGTAGAGGGGGAGAAACATCATAAGATCCAACTATAATAGCAAAGCTCACGATACATCAAGATCGTACCACCTTAAGAACACGAGAGAGAGAGAGAGATCAAACACATAGCTACTGGTACACACCCTCAGCCCGGAGGGTGAACTACTCCCTCCTCGTCATGGAGAGCGGCGGGATGATGAAGATGGCCACCGGTGAGGGATCCCCCTCCGGCAGGGTGCCGGAACAGGGCCCCAATTGGTTTTTGGTGGCTACAGAGGCTTGCGGCGGCGGAACTCCCGATCTATCATGCTCCTCGATGTTTTTAGGGTATATGGACATATATAGGCGAAAGAAGTCGGTCAAGGGAGCCACGAGGGGCCCACGAGAGTGGGGGCGCGCCCAGGGGGGTAGGGCGCGCCTCCCTGCCTCGTGGCTTCCTCGAAGCTTCCCTGACGTCTACTCCAAGTCTCCTGGATTGCTTTTGTTCGAAAAATAACTCTCCCGAAGGTTTCATTCCGTTTGGACTCCGTTTGATATCCCTTTTCTTCGAAACACTGAAATAGGCAAGAAAACGGCAATTTGGGTTGGGCCTCCGGTTAATAGGTTAGTCCCAAAAATAATATAAAAGTGTTTATTAAAGCCCATAAATGTCCAAAACAGATAATATAATAAGATGAATACTTCATAAATGATAGATACGTTGGAGACGTATCATAAGTCTTCAAGGTAGACTTCCAAACCTTCACAGAGTTTGTTCATTGGCAATCCACAATGACTATTGGATGCTCAGAACGTGATGCCTAACCGGCTAGAGGATTCACAGTCCTCAAGTGTAATAAGTCTTCAGATCACGCAGACAGAAAGACTTCAGTGATGCCTAACACTCTTTGGCTCTAGGTGTTTAGGGCTTTGTCCTCGCAAGGATTTCTCTCTCAAAAGCTTCGGAGGTGGGTTGCTCTCAAACGACAAAAGCCGTGCACTAACTCTGAGCAGCCACCAATTTATGGTGTAGGGGGTGGGCTATTTATAGCCAGGAGGCAACCCACCCTGATTTGTCTGAAATGACCCTGGGTCACTAACGAACTAACACGTGTCCAACGGTCAGATTTCAAACACACGCGGCAGCTTGACTTGGGCTACAAGTAAAGCTGACTCATCCAGCTCTGGATAAGATTTGCTCTCATTGTATTCACTCGAAGACATAGGATTTGGTTGAGCATCACTTCAGTCACACTGACTTCATTCACTTGGACCCCACTTAACAGTACAGTGGTTCCTATGACTCAACAAAGAAGAAGAGGAAACTACAAAACAACTATGTCTTCGCCATCCATAGTCTTCATGCAATGTCTTCTCATGTCATAGTCTTCAATGTGAATCTCTTCACAGACCACCATTGTCTTCAATGTCTTCACATATTTTTAGGGGTCATCTCTGGTAGGTAAACCGAATCAATGAGGGACTACTACTTGTGTTATCCTGCAATTCTCACAAACACATTAGTCCATCAACTAAGTTTGTCGTCAATACTCCAAAACCAACTAGGGGTGGCACTAGATGCACTTACAATCTCCCCCTTTTTGGTGATTGATGACAACCTGGTTGAAGTTTTCAACGGGGATAAAAATATGTGAAAGTTTAGAGATTTAATGCATTGTCTTCATAAGTAGAAAAAGGCTCCCCCTGAAGATGTGCATATAAGTAGTTTGCTTTTGAATGCAAATGCACATGGTAGGTTTTACTTGTGGAGATCCTATTCAACCTATGAAGACAATTCATTATGCATATAAAGATATAATAAAGATAATGACATGCATAATGAAAAATGGACGTATGCGGAATGACTTCATGCGGAATTTATCATCGCATCATAGAGTGGCAGACAAAGTAGCAGACGACCATCAAGTTTAAGTTCTACAACCCAAAGAACCAAATGTATCAGAAAACAAGAGTTGTAACCACTTAGCAAAAAAAAAATAGCAACCGCCCATATGGACCCGCTTGAAGACTATCAACTCATATGCTTCTCTCCCTTTTGTCAGTAAGGACCAAAAAGGTTTGAAGACATAGAGCATCTACTCGTTCCCATCAGGAGTAGATGAAGGGGCAGGGTCAACGTTAGAGTTCGGTGGTGTAGAGGGGCCTGGTGCAGTGTCGAGACACGGTGAAGCCATGGCTGGTGAAGTGGCATCGTCTTCTTCTTCGACGACCCTCGCAACAACAGTTGCAGCCGAAGATGAATACTCAAAATCTTCAATGGGTGGAGTTCGACGCCAGCTTGCATTGCGAGGAGTGGAGTCAAATTTGAAACCCTCAGTGAAGCCATCTTCGCAAAGATCTTCTTCAGGGCATAGAAGTGTGAGACTCTTCTAGAACCTCCTACAAGCTTCATGGGCAACAAATGAGTTCTTGGTGGCCAAGTTTCTGATGTGATTGACGTCCACCAAGATGCTTTGCATCTAACGCTTGAGCCAGTCATGGTGCCTATCTTGTTTCTGATGCAAGGCCACAAGAAGCTCTCGGTCATTGAGCACACGAGATCGCTTCCGAGGCCTTTGAGCAATGGTGCTTTCAGTGGCTTCAGTAGTTGCATGATGAGGTGCACGTGTATTGCCAGCCAGATGATAGACACGAGTTGCAGCAAGAACTCCCTCAATTGGTTGCAAGAAGCTTTGGCGATCAACATTATGAAGATAAATTGGCTCCTTGGCAGGCTCAGGGTAGATGGCTTCGACAGACATATCAACCTCAGGCAAGAAGATAATATGGTTGCGCGCAGAGGGCTGATAGTTGACAGAAGAGTGAAGCTTGATTAAGCGCATCACCCATGGAGCATAAAACTTCAGGCCAAATAGATCAATTCCAGATGCAACAAGTTGCCTGATGAAGAAATCGTGAGCATTGAAGTTGATGCCATTGAGAATATAGAACACCAATGTCTTCATCGTGCCTTCAAGCTTAGCTGCAGGAGAATATCCTTTGACGGGCCATAGAGTTCGCCTTACAATGTGATAAATGGTTCAGGGCAGATACTCGAGGTCTTCGACAAAGAATACCTTAGGATATTCAGCATCTTGTGGCAGTGGCTTCATCATGCTGAGCATCTGACTCATGTTGGGCTCAGGCTTCTAAAATATGCTCTCCAATGCCTTCCTGTGTAGCTGATAACCAGGTTCATAGAACTCACCTGGAGTGGGAAGGGAAGTAAGCTCGATGATATCTTGAGCTTTGGCTTCGTGGTGCACATCACCTATCATCCACTCAAGGACCCAAGTCTTTGGATCACTGTTGTGGCCACGAATATGAAGAGTAGCATAGAACTGCATCAGAAGCTCTTCGTTCCAATGCTCTTTGTCAGTGACAAACTTCAGAAGGCCAACATTTCTGAAACAGTCTAGAGCTTCTTCCAAGCAGGGCAGTCCAGTAATGGCTTCACAATCCAGACGCATGTGAGGAAAGATCCACCCTTGATTGTATAAGATACATGAGTAATAACTGCGTTGTTGAAAGCTCCAGAAGCAATCAGATGGGATCTTTGGCTTCGAGTACGGGTTCTTGGCACTGTAAAAGAATGTGTTGTGTGCCCTGAAGCTGTTCACACTGAACGATCCTGGCGATGTTGCAGCACCGGGAAACCTTGGCAGTCTAGGATTTGGCTTCTGGACCTGAGGCCTGTGCTCCACATGATATTCATATTGTGGACCGGGAGAAGTGGGAGGAACCAGAACAGGCCATCTGACAGTGACAGGTTTGCTGTGATCAAATTCCTGCTCAATAGTGTGAGGCCTTGGGGGTGGAACTGCAACTTCGGCATTGACTGTGGCTTCAGGTTGCACACTAGCGTCAGGTGCAACATTAGCTTCAGGCGCCATAGTATTTTCAGCCATGACAACATCATTGGCTTCAGCAGTGTTGTTTGTGGTCGCCTCAATGTTTTTAACCTCCTCTTCAGTAACAGGAGGGTCGGGCACTGACACGTTCTCCTCGAGAACAACTTCTTGAGTGACTGGGGGTGTGGCAACTCTTTCTTCTCTTATTTCTTCTTCGGCTGATGCAGTCGGAATGTCTTCAGTGGCTTTGGCTTCAGACCCAGAGACATTCATAGTAGGAGTGGCTTTAGGAAACACTTCGTGTGCTACTGAGCTTTGTTGCACTTTTCCCTCTGGAATGCTCAACATGGTGACCTGTGGCCTAGGGCCTTTGCGAAGCCTACGGAGTGCGGGCGACGCTTGTGGTGATGGAGTGGTCTGGACCATGTAGTCATCGTCAAGCACCAGAGTGGTGACTTGAGGTGGTGGAGTACTGGGTGTGTCTTCATTACTTGGGGTCTCTTGTTGAGGGCGATTAGCCCACAAAGCATCCTGAGCAATTGGCGTCATGGGACAAGCAATGCTGATGAGTTTGCTCTTCGTGAGAACAGGCGATGATACCAGTTGGTGCTCGATCTGAGAAAGGACTTCATCATCTTCTACATTGTCTTCATGACCAATGTCTTCAGCTGTGATGGGGTCAACAGCTGGTATTTCTTCGTCTTCAGGAGCCTCTATGGTAGCAGGCTCGTGAACTACAAGTTGATGCTCTTGCTTGGAGGAGGCAGGACGTGCAACTGAGATGGGCTCAACAACAAGTGTCTCTGTGGCAGCAGCACGCTCTTTTTGCGAAGACTCTATCTTCAGCTTCTTTGTTGATGGAGCACCATCAGAGGCATTCTTGTTCTTGCGCTTCTTCGCATCGACTTCAGCTGCCCTTGTCTTGTTTAGTTCTGAAGCTGCTGAGGGGACCTTAGGCCTCAAGCCTGTCATGCTAGTAGGGAAGACAATAGTAGGTGCTTCCTACCTTGGTGCTTCAGTGCGTGCTGCAACAGACTTCTTCTTCTGTTTGGCAGCCATTTTGGGGTCGATACCAGTACGCCCCAAAGCCTTGCGCTTCTCAGCCTCATTGTGTGCTTGAATACATTTCTCAGCGAAGTATTTCATTCGCCCTCTTGAACCTTTAGCTTCCTCGCATTTCTTGTGAAACTGCTCCTTGAGCTCATTCATCATCACCTTGAAGCTTTGAACTTCTGCCACACTGAGCTTTGCCATGTTCTTCTTGAACTGCGCCTTTTCATAATCAATTTTGTTCTTCAGCTTGACGACTTTCTGAGCCACGGATAGTTCGTTTGCAATGGCTCCATGAAACATGACGCTTATGCTGTTTGGCAGCTGAAGATCATCAATGTTGAGGCTTTGATCATTGAACCATTCATCAATGAAATTGTTCAAAATATCAACGTCAAAGAGGGGCAGATCGTTGAAGATCTCCGCCTCTTTCTTGCTCTTGATCAACTGCTCAAGGGCTTCATCGCCAAGCTCGTCATCGCTGGACAGATAAATGGTTTCATCTTCGTTCCGCAGAACGGCAACAGGTGTAAGTTCATGCCCAGAAATCTTCATGGGCCTTTTCTTCTTGGGCTTCTCCGTTTTCTTGGAGACACGAGAAAGATCAATTGGGTAAGATTTGCATATCTATCATTTTGGGTATGTTGCCATTTATCAAACTGGAAAGATTGACATTTGTTTATCTAGTAACATTGCCATTTGTCAACCTTGTAACACTGCGATTTGTCAAAATATGCAGCTACAAATCACTAGCACTATCTAATTTTTGCAACTAAAATCACTAACACTATTCATATGGACACCACTAGCAGGCGGGAGTTGATGGACGCATATGCAAACATACCATTGATTACATACAACAAGTCATCAACCCACAACGACAATGAGGATACACGTTGGATTATAGATCATTTCCAACAAAACATTCTAGTAAAGTTTTTCTCACACAACAAATAACAAAGTGATGAAATGAACTTCAGCTCAACCACTCATCGGCCTTGGAAACGCTTGCTTTGAACCAGAAGTGATTCTCTAGGAAGGGCGAGCTATTGTCAATCTCGAGACCAATGCAGGACTGATCATCGAGGCTGAAGCGGCCTATGTCAGGACCCATATTGGGACAGTAGGGAAGCATAGTAATGTCCGAGGTATAGATACAGTTGCTTCTCATAAATGGTAGTAACGTTGTGTCAACAACAGCTGGATCGCCTTCCACCATCATTGGATAGTTTTGTCCAAGGAAGAGTGAGTTTCCTCCAAGACTTTCAATACTGAACCAGGGAGAAGGTGTTGGCGCTAGTACACTAGTATCCATCCCTAATACCCTACAACGGATGTTGGAATCGATCCGGAGAGTGCGACCATGCGAGACAACACTTGCTTCCCTAGTAACATCAACAGTGCCCTGTATACAGACAAGAAGAGGTGATCCATCGGAATAAGTTGCCAAGCGCCACTGAGAATACTTCTGCTTGAAGGAGCCAACGGCCCGTCCTCTTGCATGCGCCAGAACACTTAGATACGCGTCATGAAGCTTCTGGTTGCAAAATGGGCATCCATAGCCGCTGTTCTAGGTCCTAATACGCCTGTTATGCTTTCCCGCATAAAGCTCTCTTAGGATCTGCCTGTTGTACCTCCTCTGGACATCTTCATCCTTGCTGTCCACATCGTCATACAACACCTATACAAATAGTAAAACAAATTTGGCATCAAATCATTGATTACATGCCGTGAAGTAGGATTAGGAATTTATGGCTATTTATTTATACATATCGAGAAATTATGGTTCGATTTTTAAGCACAGTCGTTTATGTACAGACCAATCTTGAAGAAAATAATGGCAAAAACATAGGTAGGTCATTCAAAATCAATTGTCAAGTCCTGGCTAGGAATTATTAGCACGAACACTAACCCTAGTCGGATTACTAGCAGAAATCATTTCCACAGATGAAAGAACTAATCACTTATCACATGTACCATTCAAACAATCAATACACTACATGGATCTAACGAAACTTACCCATATTTCATGGATTGGGAGAACATAACCACATGATTTCTATTCCAAAAAGGGGGAGGCAGGAGTAACCAGAGAAACCCTATGATCTATTTGACACATACATGGGTATAGATGACTAACCAACTGTTCGTCGTCGTCGGAGTCGTCGCCGGAGTGATCGTCAGAGTCGGTGTGGAACTCCGCCTCCGGTTGTGGAAGCTTGATGTCGTCGACGATGTCAGGGTGCAGCGATAACTCGTCGGCGGTGATGGAAACCTCTGTCTCCATCTCCATGCCGTGCTCTGGTGCTTTAGCAGCCCCAGCGCCGCCACTCCCTCTGATGGGGCGCTTCGACGGCATCCTCATACACTGACGGCTTTGAGGACTGAGAGCGGCATCGAGGATGCAAGCAGAGAGAGAGAGGATTGTGTGTGCGTAGCGATGATGGGGGGGTGCGGCCGCTTGGGCGCACCATTAATATGGAATAGTGGGAGTTGTGGGAGAGAGGCACGCGGCGGTCAAACCGATCGCTCGCCTCCCGGTGAGCCTGTGCACCGGACTGCTGGCATGCCTACCAAAGTTTCACACAGTTACACGCACGCCTCCCGATGACACTGCGCAGCAAGCATGTCTCCGCCAATTCACACACCTGCATGGACCCCACCCCTTCTGCCTGTGCGACGAACTGCTCGCATGCGTCCCGTCAACTCACGCCTGCTCGCACGCCACACGGGTCGCGCGGCGGCACATATATTGTTTTTCTATGTGGATGATTAATTCTGCCGCTTTATTGCTTAACCGAAGCATGGCACGTATCCATTGTTGGTCTAACGCTCACGGTTCGAATAAATAATCCGTTTGGGATATTGGTTCCCAATTATTAATAATCTCCCGTCTGTAATTAGATAAAGATTACATCAAAACTGGTCTTAAATTTGACAAAAAAAGTAAAATGTCACTTTGTATTGGTGTCCATATGACAACACGATAAGTTTCATGAACTTCAAATAAGTGTTGGATGTACTACAATTTAAAAATCAAGATTCTCAATGTTTGAAATTTGTTGCACGAGGAGTAAACATGCACCCAGTGAGACACATGTGTTTTTTTAATCCATTTAGGTGCACTGTCACGTGTGTATGTAGCTCAAATTTGATTTTCGCACATTATACCCATAGAAAATCAATCAATCAATGTACTAAAATGTCTTAATGATCTATGTGCTTTTTAAAAATTAAAATGTCCCTCCTTTGGTAACATGTATGTTCACTGTGGGATAATTAATTTAACATGCATCGTAGTTGCGGTGGATTCGCGGTGTGTGTGTGGGTGTGTGTGTGTTTGGGGGTGGTAGGTGGATCGCAATACACTACGAGTTGTGAGCCACCGTGTGGGTTGGCCGTTTTGTTAAGCAGGCTGGTGCCACATCAGAGTCGTAAAATCGTTATTTAAAACATTACACAACCCTTTCATACATAAATGTTTTGCCACATGCAGTCGATGGTTGTCCTACACAACACCCGATACTCGCATGTGATGCTTTCTATGGGCCCACGAGGTCGTCGTCCATCACTTTGATGAACGGCCGGCAGTGAGGTTAATTTGACCAGCAAGGTGGAATTTTTTTTGTTTGTGTTATGGTGGTATATAGTACGCGTCGAAGAGGTGGGAGGGGACTAGCATATATACTATACGTATGTGTCGTGAACAAGTACACCTCACTCAGTGTCGGGACTTTTTGGTTACTGAGGCACATGCCACATCAAAATTGTGACATTGGTTATTCTAACATCACACAACACCTTTTTGGGCCACATGCATATATATCCTAGCTAGGACACTCACGTGTGACGCTTCCATCTGTGGGCCCACGAGGCCATCGTTGATGCATGCATGCATGCATCACTTTGACCTACATCGGAAGAGGTTAATTAATTTCACCATCGATGAGGATTCTTTTGGGTTGTACATATATTACGGCAGGAGGATATAGTATGCGGTGAAGAGGGAGGAAGGGGACCCATCATATGTAGTAAGCTTGATATGAACCTCGCTCTATGTGGGTGCATGGTTTACGGTTTTTGAGGCATGTGGCACATCAAAGTTGTGCATTTTGGGTATTCAACATATATATGCTTGGCCCACATGCAAAGCGGTGGTGGTTGTCCTCTCGCGCCACTTAAGCGGTTATTAGCGATATCGATGCTTTCCATCTGTGGCCCCGCTTGGTCCATCACTTCTTTTTGCTTGACAACAAGAGAGGTTAATTTGACTTAGGAGGGGATTATTATTTTTGCTCTGGGATGACATGCATGATACACTTTGAGCACACACACATGCATGTGTATGCATGAATCCCTCCCATCAAGTCGAAGTGGCTAGTACAACGACACCATCATGAACTGATCTCGCTCTGTGTGGGGAGCTAGTGTATGAATTTTAATACACGCGCTAGATCAATGTTGTGTATTCAAACATGCATGCACACATCACATCCATACATATGCATGTAGTGGTTGCCTTCGAATGATACACTCCCTCACGTGGTTATCGATGACAAGCCTATATATTCATGGGCCCGCATGGACATCCATGATCACCTTGACCAACAACAAGATAGGTTACCATGGCGGATTCTTCATTTGGCTCATGTTATCGTAGTATTGGTCATGGTGAGATTCAGACCTAATTAAGTTTGAGCGCATATACTATACACGCATGCATGCATATATGAATCCCCGTCATTGGCTTGAAGTATGGTGTAACATATATATGCATCGTCAACCTAACCCTCACTCGGTGTGGGGATTTCTAGTTTGAAATCACGGTGCCACATCAAAGTTGTTCCATTGTTACTCAAAAACACACCTCTCCATACAAATGTTTTTGCCACACACATGCAGTGGTTGTCTTCGGGGACTAGCTACTTGCATGATTATTGGCGAGTTAGCCCATCTCCGGGGTCGCATGGACGACCATCACTTTGACCAATAACAAGAGAGAGGTTGTACGACCAAGGTGGATTATTCTTGGTCCGTTTTACGATCCATCTTGGTGAGATATATGCCTCTCTGGCCCGCCGACTGAAAGTGTGTGTGTGGGGGGGTTGCTACATCGCACTTTGCTAGGTGAACCTCGGTTGGGGGGGCATGCATTCATAGCTTAATTAGGATTCCCTTTGTGGCGACATG
>NC_041382.1:150190704-150226085 GCF_002162155.2 Triticum dicoccoides | reverse complement strand
GCTAGGGTGAACCTCGGTTGGGGGGCATGCATTCATAGCTTAGGATTCCCTTCGTGCTGACACGAGGGAGGGGGTCTGCTAGCTACTTCGCACTTTGCTAGGTGAACCTCGGTTGGGGGGGTGTCGGTGTCAAAACCAGCGGATCTCGGGTAGGGGGTCCCGAACTGTGCGTCTAGGCCGGATGGTAACAGGAGGCAAGGGACACGATTTTTTACCCAGGTTCGGGCCCTCTCGATGGAGGTAAAACCCTACGTCCTGCTTGATTAATATTGATGATATAGGTAGTACAAGAGTATATCTACCACGAGATCAGAGAGGCTAAACCCTAGAAGCTAGCCTATGGTATGATTGTTGATGTGTATGTTGTCCTACGGACTAAAACCCTCCGGTTTATATAGACACCAGATAGGGTTAGGGTTACATAGAGTCGGTTACAATGGTAGGAGATCTGAACATCCGTATCGCCAAGCTTGCCTTCCATGCCAAGGAAAGTCTCTTCCGGACACGGGACGGAGTCTTCAATCTTGTATCTTCATAGTCCAGGAGTCCGGCTGAAGGTATAGTTCGGCTATCCGAACACCCCCTAATCCAGGACTCTCTCAGTAGCCCCTGAACTAGGCTTCAATGACGACGAGCCCGGCGCGTAGATTGTCTTCGGCATTGCAAGGCGGGTTCCTCCTCCAAGTACTTCATAGAAGATTTTGAACACAAAGATAGTGTCAGGCTCTGCAAAATAAGTTTCCACATATTGCCATGGAGAGAATAATATTTACACAAATCTAATCTGCTGACGTATTCCATAGTGTGACATCACACCACGGCCAAGCTTTTATTCGAACCGTTTTACTGTCCCATCTTAGTGCGTTATGCGAGGCGGTTTCCTTGGCACGTCTTGTTAAAGTAGAGATCGTGTCCCCTTATTCCGGGATTCTCATCAGTACGGGCGTGGGTAACCCAACCGCTTCTAGGACTCCTAGATCATAGGCAAGTCCAAACGGACACGGGGAGGACGCTCGATATCCACCCTCTTTATAAAGGGACGAGGACTTTTATTTTTCCCTCCCGTGCTCAATCAAATCCTTCCCCCACCTCAAGCTCAAACGCCCAAAGTTTAGGTCAGGTGCTCCAAACCTTCAGTCATGTCCGGATCTAGCCTTCAAGGCCGATGGGTGCCTTATTCCGTCATGGAAGAAGACGTCAAAAAGTTGAGGGAGGCCAGATATCTGACCGTCGAGATTCTGCATCGGCTGCCTCCCCGGGGGCAGGCCGTCCCCTCCCCCGAACCCAACGAGAGCATCGTGTTCGTCTCCCACTTCCTCCGAGCTCTAGGCCTTGCATTGGATCCTTTTGTCAGGGGCTTGATGTTTTACTACGCGCTAGATTTCCATGATCTAGCTCCGGACTCCTTTCTTCATATCACGACATTTATTGTTGTGTGCGAGGCCTTCCTCCGGGTTACCCCTCACTTTGGCCTATGGCTCAAGACCTTTGAAGTAAAACCGAAGATGATCGAGGGGCAACATGCGGAGTGTGGAGGTGCCTCAATACGCAAGATGACGGGAGCTGCATGGCCCAAAGGTTCCATTCCAGAGGTGTCTGAATTGTGGCAACATGAGTGGTTCTACATCATGGCTCCTAGAAGTGCCAAGTGGGCGGCCGCCCCTGTCTTCCGCCTCGGCCCTGTACCACAACTAATGTCATGGATTAGCAGAGGATTGAGCTGGGGTCCGGCCAAGGATGTGCCTATACTGCAGAGCCGCATTCAAGATCTCTTTAATGGAGATTTCAGTTTGGTTGCGGTAGCACAAGTTATGCTGGTTCGCCAAGTCCAGCCTTGCAAACGCCGGCCTCTTCGCATGTGGGAGTTTAATCCTGAGGGACCGCGCGCCATTCAAAATTTCCTCGGCCTGACGCACGAGGAGATTTACAAGTCGTTCTTTGGACCTCAGGTGGAGTGTCCGGAAATCACCGAGGACGCGGGCCTGAGTAGCAACCACGCCGCCGAATAGGTAAGGCATCTTCCGGCCGAACATACTATCTCTCCTTTGTTACGAAGTTATTTCTGAGAGTTTGCTTTTTGACCAGGACTGGCTAACAAAGGTGAAGTTGATTCGGTGTTCGGCCCCCCTCCCTGAGGGTTTGGAAAATCCGATATTGGAGAAGATGCTCCAGACCGCACCCTGCCCGGAGCCTTTAAAGGAAAATACTATGGATGGTAATGCGGGCGGACGCGGCCCCTCAACGCTACCCATTCTAGCTGAGGGAGCGAGTGTCTCCATGAAGGAAGACGACCAGAAGAGGAAAAGAACTGCGCCCGGGGATTCGGAAGCCGAAACTTCCAAACGAGGGAAGAAGTCTCCCACAGAGGGTCCTACCTCGGGGGGCGCCGTTGCCGCACAAAGTCCGCGAGGGGATCAATTTTCCCATGAGTCATAAGTGACCCAAAATACCTTAATAGTACAGATATGTCGTCTTTTCTTTTGAGAACATAACCGCTGGATGTATCTTTGCAGTTCGGGCCTTAGCCCCTCTCAAATGAGCTCGTCTTCGGGGGATCTTCTTCCAGAGATGATGGAGAGCGAAACGCCCCCTCCGGACTCCTCCACTCCGGAAGCGGGCGAACCTGAAGTGTCATCGCAGAGGGCCTCTCCGAGTCCGGCGAGGCCAGAAGATAATCGACCCCCGAAGTTCCCAGTGTCCGGCTCCCGAAGAGAGCAGACAAACGAGTCCGGCACCGTCTAGTGTGCGGTCCGATGTTCTGAGGGAGTTGGTGGGGCGAGCGGCCATCTCAGATGAACACCGTGTGCTGATGAATACGGTGATGGAGAGAATGTCGTCCGCCGAAAGCGGATTGCATAAAGCTTTTATGAGTCTACTGACAGGGTTTAGGTACGTAAAATAATGTATGATAGTCCTGCACATACTAGGTGTGCCCTGTGTAGATAGTAGCCCCTGAGACTCTGGTTGTCGTCGGAAACGACGATGAACAGAGGATCATGTTCCCAGGTAATAACCATACTGCCTCGATGTGCAGGTGATGAAAGCTCCGGTGGCTAGCCGGACTAGCAACTTTGCCCATTTAGAACGACAGTTGGATGCGGCATACGCCGACATCGAGCTTGTTAACAAAAGGCTTGACGAGGCACAGGGTAAGTGTCATTATCTGGTGAACGTCACATAGGAAGAGTAGCATGATGCCAGTATCTTTAATATGTTGTGACTGCAGATGGGGCTGCCAATGTTGAAGCCTTGCGAGCAGAACTTGCCCGAGCCAAGGAACAAGCAAGGTTGGGTAATGCGGCTGCTTTAAAGGTGGCCGAAGAGTTGCAAGCCGAGAAGGCCGCACATGACGAGAGCCGAGACAAGATGGCCAAGATGGCCATAGAAATAAAAGCCGCCGCCGACCGTTGCCGGGTTCTTGAAAAGGAAAACCAGGCGAATGCATCGGACCTTGAGAAGGCTGCTGCGACGAGAAAGGACCTCCGCTCTGCTATGAGGGCAAAGAAGGAGGAGCTGCGGGAAGCCGAGGATATTGTAGCTGGGAAATCCTTTATGTTGCGGAGGAAGTTCGGAGATCCACGGTATGCCCCCCTGGATCGGCTATGGAGCTCGGAGGATGTGTATATGGATTTGGCAGCGAGCGCTGCTGATGCGGCCAAGTACTTCCAGGGTCAGACGGACCGTGGAGTAGACCAGCTATTTTGGAGGCAATTCCATACTCCCGAGCGTCCACTTTCATTGACTGACCAATTAGCCGAATTGGCCAAACTAAATAGGTTGTCCGGACTCTCCATGAGGTCTGTTGTGGATCAGTTATGTCCGGAAGGGTCAAAACCAAACAACTATTTCAGCTTGGTGCAGCAGTTACTCGATGTGATGCCGCGCATTGATGCGATGAAGAGGTCGGCGTGCATAGAGGGCGCACGGATGGCCTTTGCCCGTGTCAAGGCATACTGGGCGGAGATGGATGCTACCAATGTTGCAGTGCGGGATTCGGCCATAGGTCGAAAGGCTGCTGAGCACTACTTCGAAGAAGTTCTTGAGGGTGCCCGTTTGGTAGAGACCCAGTGCTCAAAAAATATTATGTTTGAGTGATATGTAATCTCATTGTAAGCGAAATGCTTTTAGAGTTTTATAAGGCTATTTTTATACTTTTGCCTGAAAGTAATATGATGCCTCCTGGGCGGCCGTTTTTGTACACGTGTGTATAACCTGAAAGATTGCAGTCGTCGGCTTCAACCCCCACGCATATAATGCGGAGGTGCTAGCAAAAACATGCGTTCACACTTAACCCTACGTCTTGGTCCTATTAAGGAGGTGATAGTGGAGCGAGCGAGGCAACCAGACTATAATGCTTTAACACTTTCACTTAGCCATAGGAGTTTGACAGTGGGGCTACTAGATAGCCCCTGGTGGCTCCGCACTCTCCCAAACTCGGGGTGCGTATATGCCTGGCCGGAAAACGGCCCTTCGTTAAGGCGGAGGAATTCTAACATTCCCACAGGTCATCGAGTGGTTGACCAGTCTCACGCTATATCATGACAGTCAGTTTTCGGCTTTCTCTACTGAGGTGCTCATCCGGATGAACCAGGGCACAATTGCAGTAGTTCTCCTGGTGCTACCTTAGCCGGTAAAGCGGAACGTAAGGCACCAAAACACAGGAGCCGGGCAAACCCAACATTTGACCAAAGACAATGATTCGGAGCTGATGCATATAGGGCCAAACTCGCGATGCCGAACACTCCCTAAGGTATTCGGTCTTTGTGGTATAAACCGGGCCTAAATAATGGCCTTTGTAAGAAGCCCCTTGTGTCTAGGTACGTGCATTGTTCTGGCGTGGCCACATGCCAAGACGTCAGCATCCTTCACAACGGTGGATATGTATCAACAAGAGACAGTAAAAAAGGTTTACGCAGGGTCTTAATCTAAAAAGAATCCTTTGAGCGGGTCCCTGCTGCACGTCTGCGCCTGTGTCTCCGTTGTGCCGTATCCTGGACGGGTGTAGCATGATGATCGTCTGTAAAAGAGAGGAAGTTAAGTGAAAGAGTTGTCGTGCAAAAAGATAGTTTTTAAAGAAACCATGTATAATTGAAGATGATAAGAAATTGCCACTTGTCTACGCGTGTTGAGCCCCTTGTATTAATGAATAGGGGTGTGATCACTAATTCGGTGTAAATAGTGGCGCCGGACTCGATCGCTGGTCCGGACGTCTTTAATGTTCGGCTGCCAAGGCAGCCTCACTCTCTTCGGCGCGCAGAGAGCACATGATATCTCCGTGCACTATAATGATGCCATGTGGACCGGGCATCTTGAGTGTGAGGGAGGCGTAGTGTGGTATTGCATTAAAGCGAGCGAAAGCTTCGCGTCCTAGCAGTGCTTGATAGCCACTTTGAAACAGAGCGATGCGGAAAGTTAAATGCTCGCGACGGAAGTTATCGGGGGAGCCGAATATAACTTGTAGTAGGAGGGAGCCCGTACAACGAGCCCCTGGGCCTGGCGTTACTCCTTTAAAGGCAGTATTGCTATGGCGAATTTGTGTTGGGTCTAACCCCATCCCGCGGATTGTATCCTGGTATATTAGGTTTAGGCTGCTGCCGCCGTCCATCAAGACTCGTGTGAAGTGATATCCGCCAATTACTGGGTCTAATACCAAGGCAGCCCATCCTGCGTGTCGGATACTTGCTGAGTAATCACGATGGTCGAAAGTGATCGGTTGAGATGACCATTGGTAGGACTTCGAGGTGACAGGCACTTGGGTATATTTTCCTGGGGGTGCCGCATTGTTTTTTCCCTTGATCATGTGTAGTATGTTTACTGTTTTGACTTCTGGTGGGAATTTCTTTTGTTCCCCCGTGTCTTGCTTGGGGGGCTCGTCCTCGTCTTCACTTGGTGTGTCCTCCCCCTTGTGTACGGCGTTGAGCTTGCCGGACTGCTTGAAGACCGAACATTCTTTGTGGGTATGATTAGCAGGTTTACCCGGGGTACTGTGGATCTGACATACTTGGTCCAGAATTTTGTTGAGGCTGGACAGTTCATCCCTGGTGCCTTTAGTGGGCGGCTTTTGACCTGGCCGAGATCTTTTGAATCCGGCGTTTATTGCCGTGCCCTTCGTGCTGTATTCTTTATTCCGGCGTTTGTTATCGCTGTTGCGCCGTGATTTCCCGTTTCCATCTCTAACTTCCGATGTACTGGGGTCGCTAGTGCTGCATCTGGCTAGCCAGCTGTCCTCACCCGCGCAAAAGTGGGTCATGAGGTTTGTTAATGCGGCCATCGTTCTCGGCT
This sequence comes from Triticum dicoccoides, assembly GCF_002162155.2. Lineage (NCBI taxonomy): Eukaryota > Viridiplantae > Streptophyta > Magnoliopsida > Poales > Poaceae > Triticum > Triticum dicoccoides. Next base: position 150,219,803 of record NC_041382.1, on the reverse strand, counting down.
TATTTTGGCCGAGGTGTCTGGCGAGCCATTCGTCAAGGTCGCTATGCTTGAAAGCCGCTAAGGCTTTGGCGTCCGGACAGTTGACAATCTGGTTCTTTTTAGTAAGAAACCTATTCCAAAGCTTTTGGGCTGACTCTTCGGGCTGCTGAGTTATATGGCTCAGATCATCCGCATCCGGAGGTCGGACATAAGTCCCTTGAAAATTTGCCCGAAAGGCGTCTTCGAGCTCTTCCCAACTTCCAATGGAGCTTTCGGGGAGGCCTTTGAGCCAGTGACGAGCTGGCCCTTTGAGCTTGAGGGTAAGTATTTGATTGCGTGGAGATCATCTCGTCGAGCCATATGGATATGAAGGATATAGTCCTCAATCCAAACCCCAGGGTCTGTTGTTCCGTCGTATGCGTCTATGTTTACGGGTTTGAATCCCTCTAGAAATTCATGGTCCAGCACCTCATCGGTGAAACACAGGGGGTGTGCGGCACCCCTGCAGCTGGGTGTGCCGCGTTGTTCGGATACTTGTTGTGTTGCATTGTATGCTAGGGGGCGCTTGCGTGGTCCATAGATGGATCTTGTTGCGGTGTCCTTTGGGTACGAACCCTCGCCTGGGTCGCGTGTTGTATTGTGAGCGGCATTGTATGCCGCTCTGTGTTGGTAGAGGGGTCGTCTATCCGACCAGGTGGCTGCTTTGATATTTGGTTGTGGGGGGTCTGCGGCCTCCTCATCGAATTCGGGTAGCAGCTTCCGCTTTGGGTAGCTCTTGGAGGGGCGATTGTCGCCGTACCTCGCTGCTGTGTTGAGTATTTTGATCCATCTAATGTGGAGTGTGTCTTGCGCAGCCTTGAGCCTTTGCTTCTGTTTTTTCAGACTCCTCGCTGTGGCAACAAGCCTTTTACGGGCAGTCTGCTGCTCCGGGTGTCTGTCCGGCGTTATGTCGTCCGGACCATTATCCTTGATAGGATTTGTTTGTTCGGTTTGATTATCCGGATTGCCATTGTCCGGTAGCGGTTCGCCCTGCTCCAATGCTGGGTCTGTGTGGTTGCTATTTCTGTCGAGGCGGGATTTGGGGCGGTGCTCGCGTCGCCGCTTTGACTGCTTTTCGAGGGAACAAGCCTTCGGTGCGTCCTTCTGCTCCTCGTCGTCATCGTTTGGCGCGTCCACCATGTATACATCATATGACGAGGTGGCGTTCCAGGGCCCAATAGGCGCTGGTTCTTCACCGTCTCCTTCATTGGCGTCCATACCGTCGATGTCTTCTGAGCCGAAGTCGAGCATGTCGGTTAAATCGTCGACAGTGGATACAAAGTGGGTGGTGGGTGGGCTTTGAATTTCATCATTGTCCGAATCCCCTCCTTGCTGGCTGCAATCCGGCCAGGGCTCTCCTGATAAAGAGAGAGACTTCAGTGACTTCAGAATATCGCCAAAAGGAGAGTGCTGAAAGATGTCCGTGGTAGTAAACTCCATGATCGGCGCCGAATCGGATTCGATTGGCCGGGGCGCGGAGGGTTCGGAGTCCGGAAAGGGGTCCGGCTCCTTGGAGTCATGAGTCTCGCGGAGTGCGGGGCTGGTGTTTGGCTCAACTGCCATTGGGATCGCAGCCCCCGAGGCGGCATCCAACCGCCCATCCTTGATCGGCGCAGTTGGCTCTGAATTAAGGATCGGAGCCGATGCGGGTGCGGCCTCCAGGGCACTGTTTGGCGGCAGAGCTAGATCATGCTCGTCGGGACAGTGCGGCATGCTCGGCAGTGGCTCGAATCCGTCGAGGATCAAGTCCCCGCGGATGTCAGCCGGGTAGTTTAAACTTCCAAATCTGACCCGACGGCCAGGGGCGTAGCTTTCGATCTGCTCCAGGTGGCCAAGTGAATTGGCCCAGAGTGCGAAGCCGCCGAGGACGAAGATCTGTCCGGGGAGGAAGGTCTCACCTTGGACTGCATCACTATCGATGATCGTAGGAGCCATCGAGCCTGACAGCGACGACACAGAGGAACTCTCAATGAAATCACCAATGTCGGTGTCAAAACCGGCGGATCTTGGGTAGGGGGTCCCGAACTGTGCGTCTAGACCGGATGGTAACATGAGGCAAGGGACACGAAGTTTTACCCAGGTTCGGGCCCTCTCGATGGAGGTAAAACCCTATGTCCTTCTTGATTAATATTGATGATATAGGTAGTACAAGAGTAGATCTACCACGAGATCAGAGAGGCTAAACCCTAGAAGCTAGCCTATGGTATGATTGTTGATGTGTATGTTGTCCTACAGACTAAAACCCTCCAGTTTATATAGACACCGGATAGGGTTAGGGTTACATAGAGTCGGTTACAATGGTAGGAGATCTGAACATCCGTATCGCCAAGCTTGCCTTCCACGCCAAGGAAAGTCCCTTCCGGACACGGGACGGAGTCTTCAATCTTGTATCTTCATAGTCCAGGAGTCCGGCTGAAGGTATAGTTCGGCTATCCAAACACCCCCTAATCCAGGACTCCCTCAGGGGGCATGTGCATTCATCGCTTAGGATTCCCTTCATGCCGACACAAGGGAGGGGTGGCTGCTAGCTACTTCGCACTTTGCGAGGGTGAACCTCTGTTGGGGGGGGGATGGCATGCATTCATTGCTTAGCTAGGATTCCCTTCGTGCCTACACGAGGGAGGGGCTGCTAGCTACTTCGCACTTTGCTAGGTGAACCTCGGTTGGGGGCATGCATTCATAGCTTAGGAATCCCTTCGTGCCGACACGAGGGAGGGGGCTGCTAGCTCTACTTCACACTTTGCTTGGTGAACCTCGGTTGGTGGGCATGCATTCATAGCTTAGGGTTTCCTTCGTGCCGACACGAGGTAGGGGGCTGCTAGCTACTTCGCACTTTGCTACGGTGAACCTCGGTTGGGGGGCATGCATTCATAGCTTAGGATTTCCTTCGTGCCGACATGAGGGAGGAGGGGGGCTGCTAGCTACTTCGCACTTTGATAGGTGAACCTCGGTTGAGGGGGAGGGGCCATGCATTCATAGATTAGGATTCCCTTCGTGCTGACACGAGGGGGGTGGGGGCAAGCAATACCATGCGCTTTGCGAGAGAGGTGCCACATCGAAGTTCAATTTGGTATTTGAAAATCAAACCACCCTTTTGATACATAAATTTGGTCCAGATGCAAGTGTGTTCATGTTCAGACCCTCTCCCGCATCATTTTTCGCAAAATTTATGAACATTAGACAAGTTGGATGACACAACAGACATGGTTCACTCAAACTAACTGCGTGCCATGCCGGTGCACCTGTCACGCACACATCCACACAGTACATTGGGCTCCATGAGGCTCCCCCTCTCAAAAATATCTGCCCGTCTCGAGGGTTTTTCTGTTTCATAACACACGATTGTTATCTCCGGACCGTGTGAGATGTTTCTTATTCCCAATCCCGCCTGCATCCTGCTACCTCTTGAGCACTGCGTTGGATTTCCCCGAAGAGGAAAGGATGATGCAACAAAGTAGCGTAAGTATTTCCCTCAGTTTTTGAGAACCAAGGTATCAATCCAGTAGGAGGTTGCGCGTGCGTCCCCTAGTACCTGCACAAAGCAAATAACTCCTCGCAACCAACACGATAAGGGGTTGTCAATCCCTTCACGGTCACTTACGAGAGTGAGATCTGATAGATATGATAAGATAATATTTTTGGTATTTTTATGATAAAGATGCAAAATAAAATAAAAGCAAAGTAAAAAAGCAAAGGAAATAACTAAGTATTGGAAGATTAATATGATGAAGATAGACACGGGGGCCATAGGTTTCACTAGTGGCTTCTCTCAAGAGCATAAGTATTCTACGGTGGGTGAATGAATTACTGTTGAGCAATTGACATAATTGAGCATAGTTATGAGAATATCTAGGTATGATCATGTATATAGGCATCACGTACGAGACAAGTAGACCAACTCCTGTCTGCATCTACTACTATTACTCCACTCATCGACCGCTATCCAGCATGCATCTAGAGTATTAAGTTCATGAAAACAGAGTAATGCCTTAAGCAAGATGACATGATGTAGAGGGATAAATTCATGCAATATGATAAAAACCCCATCTTGTTATCCTCGATGGCAATAATACAATACATGCCTTGCTGCCCCTACTGTCACTTGGAAAGGACACCGCAAGATTGAACCCAAATCTAAGTAGTTCTCCCATTGCAAGAAAGATCAATCTAGTATGCCGAACAAAACTGATAATCCTAAGAGACTTGCAAAGATAACCAATCATACATAAAAGAATTCAGATAAGATTCAAATATTGTGCATAGATAATCTTGATCATAAACCAACAATTCATCGGTCTCAACAAACACACTGCAAAAAGAAGATTACATCGAATAGATCTCCACAAGAGAGGGGGAGAACTTTGTGTTGAGATCCAAAAAGAGAGAAGAAGCCATCTAGCTAATAACTATGGACCCGAAGGTCTGAGGTAAACTACTCACACATCATTGGAGAGGCTATGGTGTTGATGTAGAAGCTCTCCGTGATGGATTCCCCCTCCGGCGGAGCTCCGGAACAGGCCCCAAGATGGGATCTCATGGATACAGAAAGTTGCGGCGGTGGAATTAGGTTTTTGGCTCCGTACCTGATCGTTTGGGGGTACGTAGGTATATATAGGAGGAAGGAGTATGTCGGTGGAGCAACAAGGGGCCCACAAGGGTGGAGGGCGCGCCTGGGGGGTAGGCGCGCCCCCTACCTCATGGCCTCCTCCTTTGTTTCTTGACGTGGGGTCCAAGTCTCCTGGATCATGTTCGGTGAGAAAATCACGTTCCCGAAGGTTTCATTCCGTTTGGACTCCGTTTGATATTCCTTTTCTTAGAAACCCTAAAATAGGCAAAAAAAACAACAATTCTGGGCTGGGCCTCCGGTTAATAGGTTAGTCCCAAAAATAATATAAAAGTGGATAATAAAGCCCAATAATGTCCAAAACAGTAGATAATATAGCATGGAGCAATCAAAAATTATAGATACGTTGGAGACGTGTCAAGCATCCCCAAGCTTAATTCGTGCTCGTCCTCGAGTAGGTAAATGATAAAAACAGAATTTTTGATGAGGAGTGCTACTTGGCATAATTTTAATGTAATTCTTCTTAATTGTGGTATGAATATTCATATTCGAAAGATTCAAGATAAAAATTCGTATTGACATAAAAATAATAATACTTCAGCATACTAACAAAGCAATCATGTCTTCTCAAAATAACATGGATAAAGAAAGTTATCCCTACAAAATCATATAGTCTGGCTATGCTCTATCTTCACCACGCAAAGTATTTAATTCATGCACAACCCCGATGACAAGCCAATCAATTATTTATACTTTTGACATTCTCAAAACTTTTTCAATCTTCACGCAATACATGAGCGTGAGCCTTGGATATAACACTATAGGTGGAATAGAATGGTGGTTGTGGAGAAAAAAAGGAGAAGATAGTCTCACATCAAGTAGGCGTATCAAAGGGCTATGGAGATGCCCATCAATAGATGTCAATGTGGGTGAGTAGGGATTGCCCTGCAAAGGATGCACTAGAGCTATAAGTATATGAAAACTCAAAAAGAAAGTAAGTGGGTGTGCATCCAACTTGCTTGCTCATGAAGACCTAGGGCATTTTGAGGAAGCCCATCATTGGAATATACAAGCCAAGTTCTATAATTCCCACTAGTATATGAAAGTGACGAAATGAGAGACTCTCTACTATGAAGATTATGGTGCTACTTTGAAGCACAAGTGTGGTAAAAGGATAGTAGCATTGCCCCCTCTCTCTTTTTCTCTCATTTTTTTATTTGGGCCTTTTCTCTTTTTTTATGGCCTCTTTTTTTTCGTCTGGAGTCTCATCTAGACTTGTGGGGGAATCATAGTCCCCATCATCCTTTACTCACTGGGACAATGCTCTAATAATGACGATCATCACACTTTTATTTTCTTACAACTCAACAATTACAACTCGATACTTAGAACAAAATATGACTCTATATGAATGCCTCCGGCGGTGTACCGGGATATGCAATGACTCATGAGTGACACGTATGAAAGCATTATGAATGGTGGCTTTGCCACAAATATGATGTCAACTACATGATCATGCTAAGCAATATCACAATGATGGAGTGTGTCATAATAAACGGAACGGTGGAAAGTTGCATGGCAATATATCTCGGAATGGCTATGGAAATGCCATAATAGGTAGGTATGGTGGCTGTTTTGAGGAAGGTATATGGTGGGTGTATGATACCGGCGAAAGGTGCGCGGTATTAGAGAGGCTAGCAATGGTGGAAGGGTGAGAAAAGTGCGTATAATCCATGGACTCAACATTAGTCATAAAGAACTCATATACTTATTGCAAAAATCTACAAGTTATCAAAGCAAAGTATTACGTGCATGCTCCTAGGGGGATAGATTGGTAGGAAAATACCATCGCTCGTCCCCGACCGCCACTCATAAGGAAGACAATCAATAAATAAATCATGCTCCGACTTCATCACATAACGGTTCACCATACGTGCATGCTACGGGAATCACAAACTTTAACACAAGTATTTCTCAAATTCACAACTACTCAACTAGCATAACTTTAATATCACCATCTTCATATCTCAAAACAATTATCAAGCATCAAACTTCTCATAGTATTCAACACACTCATAAGAGAATTTTATTATTAATCTTGTATACCTAGCATATAAGGATTTTTAAGAAAATTACCATGCTATTTAAGACTCTCAAAATAATCTAAGTGAAGCATGAGAGATCAATAGTTTCTATAAAACAAATCCACCACCATGCTCTAAAAGATATAAGTGAAGTGCTAGAGCAAAACTATATAACTCAAAAGATATAAGCGAAGCACATAGAGTATTCTAACAAATTCCAAATCATGTATGGCTCTCTCAAAAGGTGTGTACAGCAAGGATGATTGTGAAAAACTAACAAATAAAGACTCAAATAATACAAGACGTTCCAAGCAAAACACATATCATGTGGTGAATAAAAATATAGCTCCAAGTAAAGTTACCGATAGAAGTAGACGAAAGAGGGGATGCCTTCCGGGGCATCCCCAAGCTTTGGCTTTTAGGTGTCCTTAGATTATCTTGGGTGTGCCATGGTCATCCCCAAGCTTTGGCTTTTAGGTGTCCTTAGATTATATTGGGTGTTCCATGGTCATCCCCAAGCTTAGGCTCTTGCAACTCCTTGTTCCATAATCCATCAAATCTTTACCCAAAACTTGAAAACTTCACAACACAAAACTCAAAGTAGAAAATCTCGTGAGCTCCGTTAGCGAAAGAAAAAACAAAAGACCACTTCAAGGTACTGTAATGAACTCATTATTTATTTATATTGGTGTTAAACCTAGTGTATTCCAACTTTTCTATGGTTTATAAACTATTTTACTAGCCATAGATTCATCAAAATAAGCAAACAACACACGAAAAACAGAATCTGTCAAAAACAGAACAGTCTGTAGTAATCTGTAGCTAGCGCAAGATCTGGAACCCCAAAATTCTAAAATAAATTTCTGGACGTGAGGAATTTATCTATTAATAATATGCAAAAATAATTAACTAAATAGAACTTTCCAAATAAAAATTGCAGCAGTTCTCGTGAGCGCTAAAGTTTCTGTTTTTTACAGCAAGATATTAAGACTTTCCCCAAGTCTTCCCAATGGTTCTACTTGGAACAGACACTAATTAAACACAAAAGACACAACCAAAACAGAAGCTAGATAAATTATTTATGACTAAACAGGAGAAAAAAGCAAGGAATAAAAATAAAATTGGGTTGCCTCCCAACAAGCGCTATCCTTTAATGCCCCTAGCTAGGCATAAAAAGCAAGGATAGATCTAGGTATTGCCATCTTTGGTATTAGGAAAGAAAAGAGCAAACTTGCTATCTATAGAATTAATCCTTCTATTTTGATAAAGCACATGGCTATTAATGGTAGAGGAAAGATTAAGTACGTTACAGAAATTTGTATCTAGGCTAGCCTTTATCTCTTTAATAGATTCGTTTTGGTAAGAGAGCAAAAGAGATGTAGATTCAACTTTCTCATTCATGGGGTGCCCAAATATGGTTTTCATTTTTTCATAAGTGTCTATGACATCCCCTTCAAGAAAACCTTCTTCAAATATAGAATCTAAGACATGCTTAAAATAAGAAGGAAGGGCAATATAAAAGCTTTTTAAGTAGACTTCAATTTGGTATTGAGGTAGATAGCTAGCCCTTATCCTTAATAGTCTATACCAAGCATCTTTCAAAGATTCATCAAGTAAATAAGGAAAAATTCCAGAATCATCTTCATCAAAATTATTAAGATTCTCATCGATAACTCCGGTAGGTTTTTCCATAGTATCCTTATTTATGAGCTTAGTGAGGATAGAAGGGTTGTCTAAAGTACTAAAACTTTGGATAGAACCCCCAACCCTTCTTGATTCAGACATGGCGGAAGAAAGGTGAGCGAGAAGAGAGAGGGTGAATAAAATGGCAAGGGTGAAGTGGGCGAGAGGAAAACGAGAGGCAAATGGCAAATAATGTAATGCGGGAGATAAGGATTGTGATGGGTACTTGGTATGTTGAATCAACGGCGCCAGAAACTGCTTGTTGTCGGGAGTCAGATCTTGACTTGCGCGAACCTCCCCGGCAACGGCGCCATAAATTCTTCTTGCTACCTCTTGAGCACTGCGTTGGATTCCCCTAAAGAGGAAAGGATGATGCAGCAAAGTAGCGTAAGTATTTCCCTCAGTTTTTGAGAACCAAGGTATCAATCCAGTAGGAGGTTGCGCGCGCGTCCCCTAGTACCTGCACAAAGAAAATAACTCCTCGCAACCAACGCGATAAGGGGTTGTCAATCCCTTCACGGTCACTTACGAGAGTGAGATCTGATAGATATGATAAGATAATATTTTTGGTATTTTTATGATAAAGATGCAAAGTAAAATAAAAGCAAAGTAAAAAGCAAAGGAAATAACTAAGTATTGGAAGATTAATATGATGAAGATAGACCCGGGGGCCATAGGTTTCACTAGTGGCTTCTCTCAAGAGCATAAGTATTCTATGGTGGGTGAACGAATTACTGTTGAGCAATTGGCAGAATTGAGCATAGTTATGAGAATATCTAGGTATGATCATGTATATAGGCATCACGTCCGAGACAAGTAGACCGACTCCTGCCTGCATCTACTACTATTACTCCACTCATCGACCGCTATCCAACATGCATCTAGAGTATTAAGTTCATGAAAACAGAGTAACGCCTTAAGCAAGATGACATGATGTAGAGGGATAAATTCATGCAATATGATAAAAAAAAACCATCTTGTTATCCTCGATGGCAACAATACAATGCGTGCCTTAGTGCCCCTATTGTCACTGGGAAAGGACACCGCAAGATTGAACCCAAAGCTAAGCACTTCTCCAGTTGCAAGAAAGAGCAATCTAGTAGGCCGAACCAAACTGATAATTCGAAGAGACTTGCAAAGATAACCAATCATACATAAAAGAATTCAGAGAAGATTCAAATATTGTTCATTTATTATCTTGATCATAAACCCATAATTCATCGGTCTCAACAAACACATTGCAAAAAGAAGATTACATCGAATAGATCTCCACAAGAGAGGGGGAGAACTTTGTATTGAGATCCAAAAAGAGAGAAGAAGCCATCTAGCTAATAACTATGGACCCGAAGGTCTGAGGTAAACTACTCACACTTCATCGGGGAGGCTATGGTGTTGATGTAGAAGCCCTCCATGATGGATACCCCCTCCGGCGGAGCTCCGAAACAGGCCCCAAGATGGGATCTCGTGGATACAGAAAGTTGCGGCGGTGAAATTAGGTTTTTGGCTCCGTATCTGATCGTTTGGGGGTACGTAGGTATATATAGGAGGAAGGAGTACGTCGGTGGAGCAACAGGGGGCCCACGAGGGTGGAGGGCGCGCCTGGGGGGGTAGGCGCGCCCCCTACCTCGTGGCCTCCTCCTTTGTTTCTTGACGTGGGGTCCAAGTCTCCTGGATCATGTTCGGTGAGAAAATCACGTTCCCGAAGGTTTCATTCCGTTTGGACTCCGTTTGATATTCCTTTTCTTTGAAACCCTAAAATAGGCAAATAACAGCAATTCTGGGATGGCCCTCCGGTTAATAGGTTAGTCCCAAAAATAATACAAAAGTGGATAATAAAGCCCTATAATGTCCAAAACAGTAGATAATATAGCATGGAGCAATCAAAAATTATAGATACGTTGGAGACGTATCATTGACCTGAGGTCGTCCTCCCCGACGCCCTTGCTGCCGCTAGACCATCTTGGTGCCATCAGGGAGTACCATGGCCTCCGCCGAGACCCTTGGAATCATCAAGATCGCCAAGTACAGGATGACCCGCGAAGCCCCCTGGATGCCATGTACCAGCTTGTTTGGAGTTGTTTTTTATGCCTAGCTAGGGGCGTTAAACGATAGCGCTTGTTCGGAGGCAACCCAATTTTATTTTTATTCCTTGCTTTATGCTCCTGTTTAGTAATAAATAACTTACCTAGCCTCTGTTTTGGTTGTGTTTTTTTGTGTTTAATTAGTGTTTGTGCCAAGTAGAACCATTGGGAAGACTTGGGGAAAGTCTTGATATCTTGCTGTAAAAAACAGAAACTTTAGCGCTCACGAGAACTGCTGCCATTTTTATTTGGAACGTGATATTTAGTTAATTATTTTTGCAGATGATTAATAGATAAATTCCTCACGTCCAGCAATTTATTTTAGAATTTTTGTGGTTCCAGATCTTGCGCTAGTTACAGATTACTACAGACTGTTCTGTTTTTGACAGATTCTGTTTTTCGTGTGTTGTTTGCTTATTCTGATGAATCTATGGCTAGTCAAATAGTTTATAAACCATAGAGAAGTTGTAATACATTAGGTTTAACACCAATTTAAATAAATAATGAGTTAATTACAGTACCTTGAAGTGGTATTTTGTTTTCTTTCGCTAACGGAGCTCACGAGATTTTCTACTTTAAGTTTTGTGTTGTGAAGTTTTAAAGTTTTGGGGTAAAGATTTGATGGATTATGGAACAAGGAGTGGCAAGAGCCTAAGCTTGGGGATGCCCATGGCACCCCCAAGATAATCTAAGGACACCTAAAAGCCAAATCTTGGGGATGCCCCGGAAGGCATCCCCTCTTTCGTCTACTTCTATCAGTAACTTTACTTGGAGCTATATTTTTACTCACCACATGATATGTGTTTTGCTTGGAGCGTCTTGTATGATTTGAATATTTGCTTTTTAGTTTACCACAATCATCCTTGCTGTACACACCTTTTGAGAGAGCCATACATGATTTGGAATTTGTTAGAATACTCTATGTGCTTCACTTATATCTTTTGAGTTATATAGTTTTGCTCTAGTACTTCACTTATATCTTTTAGAGCACGGTGGTGGATTTGTTTTATAGAAACTATTGATCTCTCATGCTTCACTTAGATTATTTTGAGAGTCTTAAATAGCATGGTAATTTTCTTAAATAATCCTAATATGCTAGGTATTAAAGATTAGTAAAAAAATTCTTATGAGTGTTTTGAATACTAAGAGAAGTTTGATACTTGATGATTGTTTTGAGATATGCAGGTAATAATATCAAAGTCATGCTAGTTGAGTAGTTGTGAATTTGAGAAATTCTTGTGTTGAAGTTTGCAAGTCCCGTAGCATGCACGTATGGTGAACGTTATGTAACAAATTTGAAACATGAGGTGTTCTTTGATTGTCCTCCTTATGAGTGGCGGTCGGGGACGAGCAATGGTATTTTTCTACCAATCTATCCCCCTAGGAGCATGCCCGTAGTGCTTGGTTTTTGATGACTTGTAGATTTTTGCAATAAGTATGTGAGTTCTTTATGACTAATGTTGAGTCCATGGATTATACGCACTCTCACCCTTCCATCATTGCTAGCCTCTTCGGTACCGTGCATTGCCCTTTCTGACATTGAGAGTTGGTGCAAACTTCGTCGGTGCATCCTAACCCCATGATATGATACGCTCTTTCACACATAAACCTCCTTTATCTTCCTCAAAACAGCCACCATACCTACCTATTATGGCATTTCCATAGCCATTCCGAGATATATTGCCATGCAACTTTCCACCATTCCGTTTATCATGATACATTCATCATTGTCATATTGCTTAGTATGATCATGTAGTTGACATAGTATTTGTGGCAAAGCCACCGTTCGTAATTCTTTCATACATGTAACTCTTGGTTCATTGCATATCCTGGTACACCGCCGGAGGCATTCATATAGAGTCATCTTTTGTTCTAGCATCGAGTTGTAATCATTGAGTTGTAAATAAATAGAAGTGTGATGATCATCATTTTCTAGAGCATTGTCCCAAGTGAGGAATATATAAAAAAAGAGAGAAAGGCCATAAAGAAGAGAAGGCCCAAAAAAAGAGAGAGAAAAAGAGAGAAGGGACAATGCTACTATCCTTTGCCACACTTGTGCTTCAAAGTAGCACCATAATCTTCATGATAGAGAGTCTTTTGTTTTGTCACTTTCATATACTAGTGGGAATTTTCATTATAGAACTTGGCTTGTATATTCCAACAATGGGCCTCCTCAAGTGCCCTAGGTCTTCGTGAGCAAACAAGTTGGATGCACACCCACTTAGTTTCTTTTGTTGAGCTTTCATACATTTATAGCTCTAGTGCATCCGTTGCATGGCAATCCCTACTCCTTGCATTAACATCAATTGATGGGCATCTCCATAGCCCATTGATTAGCCTCGTTGATGTGAGACTTTCTCCTTTTTTCTCTTCTCCACATAACCCCCATCATCATATTCTATTCCACCCATAGTGCTATGTCCATGGATCGCGCTCATATATTGTGTGAAAGTTTATAGGTTTGAGAGTACTAAAGTATGAAACAATTGCTTGGCTTGTCATCGGGGTTGTGCATGATGAGAGCATTCTTGTGTGACGAAAATGGAGCATGACTAAACTATATGATTTTGTAGGGATGAACTTTCTTTAGCCATGTTATTTTGAGAAGACATAATTGCTTAGTTAGTATGCTTGAAGTATTATTATTTTTATGTCAATACGAACTTTTATCTTGAATCTTTCGGATCTGAATATTCATACCACAATTAAGAAGAATTACATTAAAATTATGCCAAGTAGCACTCCGCATCAAAAATTCTGTTTTTATCATTTACCTACTCGAGGACGAGCAGGAATTAAGCTTGGGGATGCTTGATACGTCTCCAACGTATCTATAATTTTTGATTGCTCCATGCTATATAATCTATTGTTTTGGACATTATTGGGCTTTATTATCCACTTTTATATTATTTTTGAGACTAACCTATTAACCGGAGGCCCAGCCCAGAATTGTTTTTTTGCTTATTTTAGGGTTTCGAAGAAAAGGAATATCAAACGGAGTCCAAACGGAATGAAGCCTTCGGGAACGTGATTTTCTCACCAAACAAGATCCAGGAGACTTGGACCCTACATCAACAAATAAAGGAGGAAGCCACGAGGTAGGGGGGCACGCCTACCCCCCTAGGCGCACCCTCCATCCTCGTGGGCCCCCTGTTGCTCCACCGACGTACTCCTTCCTCCTATAAATACCTACGTACCCCAAAACGATCAGATACTGAGCCAAAAACCTAATTCCACCGCCGCAACTTTCTGTATCCACGAGATCCCATCTTGGGGCCTGTTCCGGAACTCCACAGGAGGGGGCATCCATCACGGAGGGCTTCTACATGAACACCATAGCCTCTCCGATGAAGTGTGAGTAGTTTACCTCAGACCTTCGGGTCCATAGTTATTAGCTAGATGGCTTATTCTCTTTTTTTGGATCTCAATACAATGTTCTCCCCTCTCTTGTGGAGATCTATTCGATGTTAAGTTTTTTTTGCGGTGTGTTTGTTGATCCCGATGAATTGTGGGTTTATGATCAAGATTATCTATGAACTATATTTGAATCTTCTCTGAATTCTTTTATGTATGATTGGTTATCTTTGCAAGTCTCTTTGAATTATCTGTTTGGTTTGGCCTACTAGATTGATCTTTCTTGCAATGGGAGAAGTGCTTAGCTTTGGGTTCAATATTGTGGTGTCCTTTCCCAGTGACAGTAGGGGCAGCAAGGCACGTATTTTATTGTTGCCATCGAGGATAACAAGATGTTTTTTATCATATTGCATGAATTTATCCCTCTACATCATGTCATCTTGCTTAAGGCGTTACTCTGTTTTCATGAACTTAATACTCTAGATGCATGCTGGATAGCGGTCGATGAGTGGAGTAATAGTAGTAGATGTAGGCAGGAGTCGGTCTACTTGTCTCGGACGTGATGCCTATATACATGATCATACCTAGATATTCTCATAACTATGCTCAATTCTATCAATTGCTCAACAGTAATTCGTTCACCCACCGTAAAATACTTATGCTCTTGAGAGAAGCCACTAGTGAAACCTATGGCCCCCGGGTCTATCTTCATCATATTAATCTTTCAATACTTAGTTATTTCCTTTGCTTTTTTTACTTTGCTTTTATTTTACTTTACATCTTTATCACAAAAATACCAAAAATATTATCTTATCATATCTATCAGATCTCACTCGCAAGTGACCGTGAAGGGATTGACAACCCCTTATCGCGTTGGTTGCGAGGAGTTATTTGTTTTGTGCAGGTACAAGGGACTCGCGCGCAGCCTCCTACTGGATTGATACCTTGGTTCTCAAAAACCGAGGGAAATACTTACTCTACTTTGCTGCATCATCCTTTCCCCTTCAAGGAAATCCAGCGCAATGCTCAAGAGGTAGCAGTCAACGCGACCACGAAGCAGAGGAGGCAGGGGATCGAGGCTGACGCGCCTCCTCCGCCTACTCGAAGCAGAGGTGAGGCCACGACATCGCTAGATCTGGCGAGAGGAAGTCGGGAATGGCTTGTTTTGGCCGGAGACGAGGCAGCTTCTCCCCGAATGGCAAGATGGCAGAAGCGCGGGACGACAGGTTTCGATGATGAGAGGGTGCAGCAGTTGCTGCTGCTGTCGGCGGCAACGTTGAGGCGGGTTGAGGGTGACACGGAGAAGCAGAAGGAGAGGCAGGGCGACGGTAGCCGACAGGGACGCAGGCTCGCGATGGCAGCGGCGGGCCGGCCTGGCACTGCAGGGGCTAGCGGCCATGGGGGCTGCTGCTCCTGTCAAAAACGACGACGGCGGACCTGCGAGACGAGGCGGTAGCGAGAGGAAGGGAGAGTCCATGGATCGGGCGAGCGCTCAGGCTCCTGGACCTGCATGCGCCCGTGCGAGAGGAGAGAGAGGAGCGTGGGCATGGGGATCGGGAAGAGGAGTGGTGGCGCTGGAGCGAGATGAGACCGATGGATAGATGTGCTCACGGGAGGGAGAGGGGATCGAGCTCCTGGCGGTGCTGGAGGGATCGAGCAGGGGAGTGAGAGCACTACTAGGGAAAAGCCTATACACAAAATTTTACCAGTAGCGCTGTACAAAATCAAGCGCTGCTGCTACTTAGTAGCAGCGCGCGTAAATAAACCGTGCTACTGCTATGACTTTAGCAGTAGCGCGTACTAGCGAAAAGCGCTGCTGCTACGTTTGAACTGGGCGCACATGGCTAGCCCAACCTAGTAGTAGCGCATATAATGGCCCAGCGCTACTACTAATCTCCTTAGCTGCAGCGTGTATTCCAGAACGCGCTGTAGCTAACGTAGCAGTAGCGCCCTTTCTGGAACGCGCTACTGGTACTTCTGACTTAACCACGCGGTTCGTCCTTCCCCATGGCCACTTCATCCCCCAAATCAACTCCACTCTCGCCGCCACCGTCGCCCCTCGGCCGCCGCGCGCTCTCCCCACGCCGCCCCGACCCCAGATTCAACGCCGGCCCCGCCCCCGACCTCAACGCCTCCCGGGACGCCGCCCCGGACGCCGCCCCCGCCCCCCGACCTCAACGCTGCCCCGGAGCCCCGACCACGACCTCGATGCCGCCTGCCCCTCCCTCGTCGCAGGCACCCGAGGTGAGCACGCCTGCTCCTCCCTCTCCCCTACCTCTCCCTAGGGTTTCTACCTCCATCAAATTAGTTAGGGTGGAAACGAATCAGATGCGGATGCGGCTCAAATGAGTTAGGGTTCATGTAAGGGTGGAAACGAATCAAATTTCTAAGATAAATCATAAAACGAGTAAAATTTGACCACTTATTTCACTTTATAGTTGGATAATTGGAATATCCGCTACCACTTTCCACCCCTATAGGTTCATCAAATTAGATGGTAATTAGGGCAATAGTTCTTAGGTACTAATTAGTTAGTAAGAACTAGGTACTAATTAGGTACTAGAGTATTTTTATTTATAGTAAGTTTATTTTTAGTAAGAACTAGTTGAATTAATAGAACTAGTTAGTAAGAACTTGTTGCTATTTTTTTAGTTAAAGCAATTTTCCCGCATCGACGTGGACGATGCCTATCCCGCATCCTCGTCGTCGAGTCGGCGGAGGACGACACCTGCTTGACCAGATGGGCCATGTCCGGGACTGGGCTCCGCCGGGGTGGTACTGGGAGGCGCTACCTACCGGGGGGCGCAGGTTGGTGAGGAGCTAGCCTGTCGTTGACCCGAACCTTCTTTGGTGGCGGTCGCGTGGGCCAATGACGGTCCAGAGGCTCGAGGACTCCGTGGAGGTGGTGCGTCACCATGTCAGTGAGGAGGACGCGCACGTCCGTCGCTACTTGTTTGCGTTGGAGCACAGGTTCTCCAATACCTGGCATGTTCTCCAGGGATCTCACTGGAGCTATGATCCCGTGATGGTTCCTTCTCTGTGGGTGTCCACCGCCCGCGCCGATACCCGTCGTGTGCTAGGGTTTTAGTTGTACTAGTGATGTTATATGTATGACACTATTCGGGATGTATTAGTGATAATATTCGACGATGTACGGACGCATGAGATGATTTACTTTTTCTTATTGAATGCATGCTAATTTGAGTCTTATAAGATATTTTGAAATGTATATCTTGTGTTGCTCAATATCCAAGTGGCCGGTCATGTTTGCAGGTTACACCTCCGAGTGGCCTATGTTTTGCCGGAGTGTTGATTCATTTCCGTTCCGGCAAATTTCAGGCGCTCGATATATCCTATTTTAGCAAAGGTCATGCCGGATTTTTCCGTGAATTTTGGCATGACTTTTGCCAGAATATGTAGGAAATATTGAGTGCCCCGGATTTGTGTGTTGAGTATCCTGGTAGTTGTCTTTTACCGATTTTCAATTAATGTTTTAACTATGAACATAGGAAATGTCTGACGACAAAAAGGATTCCGGTATTTGCAAATACTGCGAAGACGAGCGCGGCCTGTGCGACGGAATCTTCCTAGATGATGATAGGCGCTTCAGCATCTAGCTGGACGAGAACTTCGAAGTGGGTACAGTAAGTCACAACGACAAGTCCTTTTTCGTAATTAAGCATGACATCTGCTTCATTTGCTTCAACTTATATTTTTCTTACTATTCTACTAGCGTATCCCCTGCCATGCAAGAGTTTTTGTATTGGATAAGATAGGTTTCAGTCATACTATGGAGGTAAAGAAAGTTTATTTGAAGACCGAGCATGGTTATATTTTCCACGCAAAATTATACAATTCAGACGACTACACCTGTTTTGGATGCAAAACATGGCGAGCACTATGCAAGACTTATGCATTTCAGCCTGATATGGTTATCACCTTTGATATTCGTCCGGAAGATGATATTGAAGGTAATATCGACATCTGGGTCGATGTGCAGACGCCTCCAGTTACACCAAAATGTAAGTTTCTCAACCATATTTATGTCTTTGATATTGTTTATTCAAAAATAGTTGACAACTAATTTGTATTGTCAGCTTATTTCGGTGCAAGCAAACATGTCCAGCGCTTGGTAGACAGGACCTACTACTATCCCAGGGCTGAACTAAACTGCGAGGAGCTAAGTCATTATGTTTCATGGCTTGAGGATCTTGATACCGTCAAGACAAATTTTCTTCCTGGACTTAGAAATCTTAGTATTGAAAATGTGGGACCAATAGTGTTCGTCATGAACTACGGTCACATCTATTTAGGAAGGATGGTAAGATTTTTACTATTTGTCCTTAGAGCATCTTTTCCATACATTATTTGTGAAGCTAAACTTCATTTCTAAGTATGTGACCAGACGATGTTCTTCAACAGGGACTCCCGATGAATGTTGTGCCTTATGGGATCGAGACTAAAGGTACCATGAGTATTATTAGCTTACGGCCAAGATATCCTACATGTTACTTTAGTGCATTCAAGATCAGCGATGAATGCTTAATAGTGCAAGACTGGACCAGATATGTGATGGGGGAGCGCAGACAAGTACTAGGGGGCAGCAAACAGATGTGCTACCCAAAATTAGGAGACAAGTTCATCTGCATGCTCCAACTTGATCAAGGAGGAGAGCTACACATGTTTTATGTTGTTTTACCTAAGAGAGAGCAGCAGGAGTGATTAGCTAGAAATGAGTTTGAGGATGATGATGTGCTACACTATTACTATGATGATAAAATAGCTAGTGTTGGTGGTAATAACTGATGATTATTATTAGCTAGTGTTAGTGGTGATTAAATAAATATTGTTGGTGCTAATAATTATCATGATGATTAAATAGCTTGTGCTGGCGGATTAGATTCAAGTGGAGGCAACATGTGGTGCACATCGAAAGTACTACTAGTCCAAACTAGATCAAGTTTGGATTAGTAGTATACTTTTGACATGCACCACATATTGCCTCCACTTGAACCTAATCCACCTTCATTTGACACACTGTTATGGACATAATGATGTAAACCTCATAACTAGTATTGTACCAATATTTGTACGATGGCGCTTAAATACACTAAAAATAAAAAAATAAAAAAACAATACTAGTAGTGATGGAAAGAAAACACGCTGCCAGTAGTTACATTAGCAGCAGCGTGGGAGTGAACAAGTGCTGCAGCTATTTGTCCTAGCAGTAGCGCGTGCGGCACGCATTACTGCTAGGCAATAGCTGTAGCGCCTTATTAGTAGCGCGCCTACCCGCGCTACTAGTGAGCACAAAAACTAGCGCTACTGCTAGGGTTTTCCCTAGTAGTGGAGGGGGGTTGGATCGGGCTAGGGTGGGAGGGGTTAGGTGGGCCGGCGCTAGATGGGCCTTGGTGGGCTGAGGAGAGCAGGGTTGCGAGGCTGGGTCAGGCCCAAGAGGCCGGTTAGGCTCTCTTTCCCTCTCACTGATTTACCAAAGCAGGAAAAAAACAAAGAAAGAAAAGGACTGAAGAAAAGGTTAGAGAGATTGGGCACGGGATTATTTTCCGAACTCACAAAATGCGCATGGTCCATGAAAAATAGGAGTGGGCATGGTCGAAAGATTAAATTCAAATTCATTTGAATACAATTCAAGTGATTTTGAATTGGGACTAGGTTTTCGAAGTGCCCGAAAATATTGAGACTTTAAGAGGAACCTCCAAAAAAGAGATAAGAATTGTTGGCAAAGTTTGAGGCAAGGAATTGAGATAGAAAAAGCATGGAACTTAAACTGCAGGTGTGTTATGGTTGATTCCACTTCAATGGAATATTTAATACTAGCTCCCTAAAATATTGGGAGAATATGTTTTAAAGAGAAATCACCATGGTGAATATCCCTCGATTTAAATGGATCAAAGATCCATACAATTTAATTGGTAGAGTTTTTAAAAGGGGGTGCAAGTTAACATGATGCAATGCACAAGATGCAAAGATGAATGCAACGAACAAAACAAAACACACGATGAAACCCGGAATACAAGGAAGGCATCTGAAGCGCCGGTCTTGGGGCGTTACAAGCGCCCGTCTACAACATCAGGGAGGGCACCCTACAACCATGATCTTCCAAGGGGAAGGAGCCCATCTGCGACAACATGGAGCGCATCCAGGGTCCATGCTCTTCCCACGGGAACGAGCCCATCCGTGACAAGTGAGGAAACCCATGATTTGTTTTGCCGTGCCTCTTCACAGGGGGAAACCCATGATTTGTTTTGTTGAGTCCCTTTTGTAGCGTAGTGAGAATATGTCCAGTTCTAATTCCTTTATCTGGTTGTTTGCAGTATGCCTTGTTTGTTTCAATTGTTCACAATGTGATGCTCTATATGTGCAATTATTTACTGTGCAGTACATTTCATCAATCCAGTTTTAAACATACCAATAGGAATGCATATATTTGCTTGTTGTTAAGCCTGTTATAGCTAGCATATGCCTCTTTTAAAGTTTTTTGATTGTTCGGTTGTTTGTAGTTAGCATATGTTCAGTTTCAAATGCTATCTTTGGTTGTTCGTAGTATGCCTTGTTTATTCCAGTTATTCACAACATGAATTTTCTATATGTGCAAGTATGAACTGTGCAGTTCAATTCCATCAGCACCAGTTTCAACAATACCACTATGAATGACTACATTTGGTTGCTGCATCTTGTAGTTAACACACCTTTCCATTTTTATTTAACCATAACCAGTGTACTTAGATCGGCACAATACCAGTTTGAATGACCATGTTTGCTTGTTGTTAAATGTTTGGCCTGTTGCAGTTAGCACACCTTTCCACTTGTTTTGCTTTACTAGCATGCTTAAACCTGCACACTGAAGCTATCTTTTGGAGATTATTTTGTCTGCCATGTGTAATTTTGGTTGATGTTTAGCCTGTTGTGCTTAACATGCTTCTTGATGTACCTACACAGGACAATTTTGGGAACGACTATTGTTTTCCATCGAGGTTAGTTTCATCCCATGGCTTATATCTGCTCACTGTTCAGGATATCGGTAGCTGGTACCATATAGGTCGGCGGCTGATAAGGGACTAATTGGTGAATCGGAATTTTAACATAATATATCTGCAACCCATTTTTCCTTAGGTTAACTAGGGCCATATGTAATATATCTGAGGCTACATAGCAACATGCACTGTACTTAATGTCTAAATATGCAATCCTAGGCTACATAGCAACAAGGAAGAGTGTTACATTAATGTTCTAATGATGTCTAGATACACGTAGAAGAGCAGCAGCAACAACAACAACAACAACACAACCATGTTTGGATACTCAACTTAGCTAGAGGTTAGAGTTAGTGTCTAGCTCATTACTAACCCTGAGCTAACTCCATCCAAAGAGTTGTTTGGATGGCAGGGTTAGATTGACAATAAATGCACTAGGAGAACGAGCTCCAATTAGCACCTCTTGGGTTGGATACTAGTTTTTTGGGTGGGTTATAGATGCAACTAGCTCACACTAGCCCTCTTGTTTAGATATACTTTGGGCTATTTAAGCCCGAACTAGCTCAAACTAACAGTAACCCATGGATACAGCAGCAGATAATTTGTAAGAATGAATTAAACTCCTTCTGGCCCATAATATAAGATGTTAATTCGTCTAATATGTGAGTATATTGGATGTTATAAGATACTCCCTCTGTTCCTAAATATTTGTCTTTTTTAGAGATTTCAAATGGACTACCACATACGGATGTATATATACATATAATAAAAGAGTGTTGTACTAATATTAACTTGGTGCTTTTAGGTACATATGTCATTGGTAAAGATCCGCGTTTTGACTCTTTCTGCGTATGGGGAAATGAGATATCGATGAACCATCATCAAGTGAGGAAGCTGATAAAGATTGTTAGTAAAATGGGTCCAAAGATGGCAATTAAACTATTTGTTTACACTTTGTCCAAGACAACAGCGAACTGCAGGATGGCAAGTAAGAACTCTGCAGCCTTCTTTTTACTGCCCATAATGAGTTGTGTTAGATGACAATGTCTGAATCTTTTTCCTTTGCAGTGGTTGCCAAAGCAGTTTACTCAAGATTACCTCTCAAACTACATGATTGGTGGGCATGCAAAGGTTAAAGTATTTCTACCAGAACACGATGATTATCTAGATGTTTTCATGAAGGCCGTCAGGGATGGGTGGTCGGCCAGCACAAGGG
This sequence comes from Triticum dicoccoides, assembly GCF_002162155.2. Taxonomy (NCBI): domain Eukaryota; kingdom Viridiplantae; phylum Streptophyta; class Magnoliopsida; order Poales; family Poaceae; genus Triticum; species Triticum dicoccoides. The sequence goes on along the minus strand of NC_041382.1, from coordinate 150,197,808 downwards.
GTTTGACTAGAGTCGTGCGTGCCTTCTGCATGGAGGAGGGCACAATATGGGCATTCCGCTTCACCTTGTTCAGCAACTAGAATATATTTCGCCTCTTTCTTTATCGTCTTTAATAGTAAAAGTATACAACTATGGTTCATCATTCTTTATTTGGTTCTTATGTAATTCTTGAACATATGTACCTATGAATCGGATAACGCATTGGTTGTTTGAACCTGATGGATATGAATAAAGTTGTAGCATACATTCAAATTCAAATCCAAATCCGGTACAATTTGGAAAATCAACAACTAAATTACGGTGAAATTACGCTCTCCAGGTTGTTACAGCACGCACGGTTGGTAAAACAGAAACACTTGTGATATGCACCATAATCGGAGACGGTTCACAGAGAGGAAACATGTGCAAGCATGCACACAGTTGCCATTTGCAAGCGTGTGCAATGTCAGACAATATCACAAACGGTGCGGGCAAACTAAAGATTTGTGTTAGTTGCCTTATCGTACACGATTCACAACCATGAACTGTTTCTAATGAAGTATGCATCACAAACGTTGCACCACAGAATAGCGTGTGCGATAATTGTCATGTACGACGATGTTACGACGGTCCGATGTTTCGTAATCCTGTCCGACACTCGTACGACGATTAGGTAATCTTCTTAACGGTGAACCGTTTGTTATGGGCCGCACATCATACACGTTCTATAATAGTGAACCGTTTGTGATGGGCCGCGCATCGTAAACGTAGCACCACAAAATACCGACTGCGGTGGCAATGCGAGCAGAAATGAGAAGGAGTAGTATAGGGGACCTATCATCGACGGTTTTTGGGTCGTGTGGGAAGGACCCCCCTATCGCCCACATTCAGTTGGTGACAGTTCCAAATGCCTTGCGAAAAGGGGTTTTAAACCGTTTGTTTAGGACCGACGTGCATTAGTGATAGATTGATCTTGTCTACATCATGTTGATACGTCCATTTTCCATCATGTTTTCTTACTGTTATTTATAATGTTTTTATCCATAATAATTCTTTTTGGAGTAATTCTAATGCCTCTCTCTCATAATATGCAAGGTATACACAAAGAGGGAGAATTCCGTCAGCTGGAAATCTGGACCTGGAAAAGCTACGTCACGCCACCTATTATGCACAAATCCAACGTATCTATAATTTTTGATTGCTCCATGCTATATTATCTACTGTTTTGGACATATTTGGGCTTTATTATCCACTTTTATATTATTTTTGGGACTAACCTATTAACCGGAGGCCCAGCCCAGGATTGCTGTTTTTGACTATTTTAGGGTTTCGAAGAAAAGGAATATCAAACGAAGTCCAAACGGAATGAAACCTTTGGGAACGTGATTTTCTCACCGAACATGATCCACGAGACTTGGACCCTACGTCAAGAAATAAAGGAGGAAGCCACGAGGTAGGGGAGCGCGCCTACCCCCCCAGGCGTGCCCTCCACCCTCGTGGGCCCCCTGTTGCTCCACCGACGTACTCCTTCCTCCTATATATACCTACATACCCCCAAACGATCAGATAGGAGCCAAAAACCTAATTCCACCGCCGCAACTTTCTGTATCCACGAGATCCCATCTTGGGGCCTGTTCCGGAGCTCCGCCGGAGGGGGCATCCATCACAGAGGGCTTCTACATCAACACCATAGCCTCTCCGATGAAATGTGAGTAGTTTACCTCAGACCTTCGGGTCCATAGTTATTAGCTAGATGGCTTATTCTCTCTTTTTGGATCTCAATACAATGTTCTCCCCCTCTCTTGTGGAGATCTATTCGATGTAATCTTCTTTTTGCGGTGTGTTTGTTGAGACCGATGATTTGTGGGTTTATGATCAAGATTATCTATGAACAATATTTGAATCTTCTCTGAATTCTTTTATGTATGATTGGTTATCTTTGCAAGTCTCTTCGAATTATCAGTTTGGTTTGGCCTACTAGATTGATCTTTCTTGCAATGGGAGAAGTGCTTAGCTTTGGGTTCAATCTTGCGGTGTCCTTTCCCAGTGACAGTAGGGGCAGCAAGGCACGTATTGTATTGTTGCCATCGAGGATAACAAGATGGTTTTTTTATCATATTGCATGAATTTATCCCTCTACATCATGTCATCTTGCTTAAGGCGTTACTCTGTTTTCATGAACTTAATACTCTAGATGCATGCTGGATAGCGGTCGATGAGTGGAGTAATAGTAGTAGATGCAGGCAGGAGTTGGTGTACTTGTCTCGGACGTGATACCTATATACATGATCATACCTAGATATTCTCATAACTATGCTCAATTCTGTCAATTGCTCAATAGTAATTCGTTCACCCACTGTAAAATAATTATGCTCTTGAGAGAAGCCACTAGTGAAACATATGGCCCCCGGGTCTATCTTTATCATATTAATCTTTCAATACTTAGTTATTTCCTTTGCTTTTTTCCTTTGTTTTTATTTTACTTTGCATCTTTATCACAAAAATACCAAAAATATTATCTTATCATATCTATCAGATCTCACTCTCGTAAGTGACCGTGAAGGGATAGACAACCCCTTATCACGTTGGTTGCGAGGAGTTATTTGTTTTGTGCAGGTACAAGGGACTCACACACAGCCTCCTACTGGGTTGATACCTTGGTTCTCAAAAACTGAGGGAAATACTTACGCTACTTTGCTGCATCATCCTTACGCAGTGCTCAAGAGGTAGCAAGAAGAATTTCTGGCACCGTTGCCGGGGAGGTTCGCGCAAGTCAAGATTTGACTCCCGATAACGAGCCATTTCTAGCGCCGTTGCCGGGGAGTCTACGCAAAAGTCAACATACCAAGTACCCATCACAATTGCCTCTCGTTTTCCTCTCCCCCACTTCACCCTTACCGTTTTAATCGCCCTCTCTCTCTATCCTCCCTCTCTTTCTCTATTTGCCTCTTTTTGCCCTCTGCACTTTCTGCCGTCAAGTCTAAAATTAGGGAAATTATTGTCGATATGGACAATAACAATATCATGAAAAATTTTGATGCTCCTGCTGAAGAACCCCTCTCTTACATACAAAAAAATTCCGTATTGGTAGTGGTAATATTATTGGAAAAGGAGTTATCCAAGATTTCTTTACTTGTGCCGGTGCTTTGCCTTCTATGGGTAGTTCTATCCTTCGTAGAACTAGTAGTCTTGCGGATGCTATTTCCATGATTGTAGTTAAACTTGAAAGACAATTCATGCACATGCACCCTTGCATACAACAGATTTTTCTAGAATTTTCTAATATTGAGCATTCTTCTGTTAAGCGTGCCGCTACGATCTTTTTGGCTCATGAGTTCAGATTCATAATAAAAGAGGCCAAAGAACTCTTTGCGCGTTATAGGGTGGACGCTTGCCGTCCTCCCATAGAGGCTATCCTTTTTGATAAAAAATAATGCGTTTTCAATCCCTAGACTATGTTGCTTTCAATGAAAATCTTGGAAAAAGGGTTCCTACCAATGTTTTAGTTGATAGAATTTCTGAACTTCATGATGATTTGGCCATTCGAAATAATAAATTAGGACATTCTCTTGAGTATAGGCTCACCAAGTTCTGTCAAAAGAATGCTTATAATGATGAATTGGTTGTGCAATACGAAGGGCCAAAGGAGGAACCTATACCTCCCAAAGTTGATCTTGGGACTTTTGTCCCATTAAATTTAGCCCTTTTGATTACTTTTGCTTGCCACAAAGAAAACTTGCTGCCTAACGTAGAGAACATGAAAAGAGTTTTAATGATCTATCTTACTATTATGGCAATACCTAGATCTATCCTTGCTTTTTATGCCTAGCTAGGGGCGTTAAACGATAGCGCTTGTTGGGAGGCAACCCAATTTTATTTTTATTACTTGCTTTATGATCCTGTTTAGTAATAAATAATTTACCTAGCCTCTGTTTTGGTTGTGTTTTTTGTGTTTAATTAGTGTTTGTGCCAAGTAGAACCGTTGTAAAGACTTGGGGAAAGTCTTGATATCTTGCTGTAAAAAAACAGAAACTTTAGCGCTCACGAGAACTGCTGCCATTTTTATTTGGAAAGTGATATTTAGTTAATTCTTTTTGCAGATGATTAATAGATAAATTCCTCACGTCCAGAAACTTATTTTAGAATTTTTTTGGTTCCAGATCTTGCGCTAGTTACAGATTACTATAGACAGTTCTGTTTTTGATAGATTCTGTTTTTCGTGTGTTGTTTGCTTATTCTGATGAATCTATGGCTAGTAAAATAGTTCATAAACCATAGAGAAGTTGGAATACAGTAGGTTTAACACCAATATAAATAAAGAATGAGTTAATTACAGTACCTTGAAGTGGACTTTTGTTTTCTTTCGCTAACGGAGCTCACGAGATTTTCTACTTTAAGTTTTGTGTTGTGTAGTTTTCAAGTTTTGGGTAAAGATTTGATGGATTATGGAACAAGGAGTGGCAAGAGCCTAAGCTTGGGGATTCCCATGGCACCCCCAAGATAATCTAAGGACACCTAAAAGCCAAATCTTGGGGATGCCCCGGAAGGCATCCCCTCTTTCGTCTACTTCTATCGGTAACTTTACTTGGAGCTATATTTTTATTCACCACATGATATGTGTTTTGCTTGGAGCATCTTGTATGATTTGAGTATTTGCTTTTTAGTTTACCACAATCATCCTTGCTGTACACACCTTTTGAGAGAGCCATACATGATTTGAAATTTGTTAGAATACTCTATGTGCTTCACTTATATCTTTTGAGTTATATAGTTTTGCTCCAGTACTTCACTTATATCTTTTAGAGCACGGTGGTGGATTTGTTTTATAGAAACTATTGATCTCTCATGCTTCACTTAGATTATTTTGAGAGTCTTAAATAGCATGGTAATTTTCTTAAATAATCCTAATATGCTAGGTATTAAAGATTAGTAAAAAAATTCTTATGAGTGTTTTGAATACTAAGAGAAGTTTGATGCTTGATGATTGTTTTGAGATATGCAGGTAATAATATCAAAGTCGTGCTAGTTGAGTAGTTGTGAATTTGAGAAATTCTTGTGTTGAAGTTTGCAAGTCCCGTAGCATGCACGTATGGTAAACGTTATGTAACAAATTTGAAACATGAGGTGTTCTTTGATTGTCCTCCTTATGAGTGGCGGTCGGGGACGAGCGATGGTCTTTTTCTACCAATCTATCCCCCTAGGAGCATGCGCGTAGTGCTTGGTTTTTGATGACTTGTAGATTTTTGCAATAAGTATGTGAGTTCTTTATGACTAATGTTGAGTCCATGGATTATACGCAATCTCACCCTTCCATCATTGCTAGCCTCTTCGATACCGTGCATTGCCCTTTCTCACATTGAGAGTTGGTGCAAACTTCATCGGTGCATCCAAACCCCGTGATATGATACGCTCTTTCACACATAAATCTCCTTTATCTTCCTCAAAACAGCCACCATACCTACCTATTATGGCATTTCCATAGCCATTCCGAGATATATTGCCATGCAACTTTCCACCATTCCGTTTATCATGACACATTCATCATTGTCATATTGCTTTGTATGATCATGTAGTTGACATAGTATTTGTGGCAAAGCCACCATTCATAATTCTTTCATACATGTCACTCTTGGTTCATTGCATATCCCGGTACACCACCGGAGGCATTCATATAGAGTCATCTTTTGTTCTAGCATCGAGTTGTAATCATTGAGTTGTAAATAAATAGAAGTGTGATGATCATCAGTTTCTAGAGCATTTTCCTAAGTGAGGAATATATAAAAAAAGAGAGAAAGGCCATAAAAAAGAGAAGGCCCAAAAAAAGAGAGAGAAAGAGAGAGTAGGGACAATGCTACTGTCCTTTGCCACACTTGTGCTTCAAACTAGCACCATAATCTTCATGATAGAGAGTCTTTTGTTTTGTCACTTTCATATACTAGTGGGAATTTTCATTATAGAACTTGGCTTGTATATTCCAACAATGGGTCTCCTCAAGTGCCCTAGGTCTTCGTGAGCAAGCAAGTTGGATGCACACCCACTTAGTTTCTTTTGTTGAGCTTTCATACATTTATAGCTCTAGTGCATCCGTTGCAGGGCAATCCCTACTCCTTGCATTAACATCAATCGATGGGCATCTCCATAGCCCATTGATTAGCCTTGTTGATGTGAGACTTTCTCCTTTTTTCTCTTCTCCACATAACCCCCATCATCATATTCTATTCCACCCATAGTGCTATGTCCATGGATCGCGCTCATATATTGCATGTAAGTTTATAGGTTTGAGATTACTAAAGTATGAAACAATTTCTTGGCTTGTCATCGGGGTTGTGCATGATGAGAGCATTATTGTGTGAGGAAAATGGAGCATGACTAAACTATATGATTGTAACATCCCAAATTTTCAATTTGGAATGTTATACACTAGATCATCATGCATAGCATATTTTCTTGCATTTTGGTTGATCCTAGAAATTTCACGCAACTCAAGGACCCATGGAGAGAGTTGGAGATTTCGTTATTTTCATATTTGAGTTCTCTCAAATTTTGAAAAGAGGATCATTTGATTTATTTATTTTATCTTCAATTATTTTTCCGGTGTCAAAATATATGAGAGAGGGAATAATATGACTTTCCCAAATTTAGGAAAAATGAAGATTTAATAAATAAATCAATTTTTGTTTTCCGGTGTTTATTTTGCAACTTATTTGGATAGGGAAAAATGCGCGTTTTCAAAAATTGCATTTTAGGTCCGGAGTAAAGTTCATTTTGTTTGACTCATTTTTAGGAGTCGGGGAAAATTTACTTTCGAATTTGTGGAGCCTTTTTAGATTTTCTTTTCTGTGTTTTTCTGCGCGCGAAACCGTTTAAAAAAAAGGAAATCTTGCAGCGCCCTGGGCCAAGGCCCAGCCAGCAGCCGGCCGGCCAGGCCATCGCCCGCGCCGAGCGCGCCAGGCGCCAGGAGGCCGCCGCCACCGCCCTTTTGGAGTCCTAGTAGGACTTTAGTCCTACTCCGTTTCCTCTTTTTCTTTCCTATTCCTACTCTATTTCTTGTCCCCTACCCCAAGAAACCCCCTCCCCTCCCCAATATAAATACCCCAACACCCCCCCTCTAAACCCATCAAATCA
>NC_041382.1:150182397-150190558 GCF_002162155.2 Triticum dicoccoides | reverse complement strand
CTCCACCGCACCCCACGCCCTACACCGCCGCCACGCCACCCCACACCCGCGCCGCCGCCTTGTGCCCTAGCGCCGCCGCCGCCCTACGCCACGCCCCCGGAGGTTGCCCCGCGTCTCTTTTCCTCGGATCGTTTTCATCTAATCGTTCCGATTCTTTTCTTCTCTTCTGATTCGTTTTCTAGATCGGTTTTTCGTTTCAGTTTTCTTCTCCGAAACCCTAGATCGATTTTCGTTCTTCTTTCGGACCGTTCGTCTCAACGAACGTGATCACCGATTATTCTTGGTTAACGAACGTCCGTTCGTTTAACCATTCGTCTCTTTCTTTTCGTCGGATTTATTCCGCGATCGTGATCTCAGATCCGATCTTCGTTCTAGTCTTTCTTCCCGCTCGTTTATCGGAATCAGGTGATTCAAGCGCCTGGAGTTTCGTTTCGAAACCGCCGTTCTGTCTAATCAATTTAAACAAGTTTTTGCTACGGTAAAATTTGACCTAGTTTCAACTTGCTAGAACCGAGTTGTTTTCTTCCGCCGTTTGTTTTCCGTTTCTTTGTTCGGTTCGTTCTTTCTTTGCAACCGGAGTTCTTAAGTTGAACTTTCTGGTTCGTTCTCTTGTTCGAGTTTTACCTGTGCATTAGATGAGTACTTATTGTGTGCTTGTTGTTTGTCTGCGATAGATCACCCGGATTGCGCCGCTTGTTACTTCGAAACCCTAGGACTCGCGGATCATCAGCAAGGCAAGTAACACTTTGATCATACCTTTTCTACCACCCATGTTTTATTGCATTAGATCAATCCTCTCACATTGCATTATTAGGATCTATTTAAATTGTGGGATGGTAAATAGATGAGGTAGTACCTATCACCTGTATTACTATGAAACCTTTGGGAGTTACTTCTACGTTTGCTTATTATGCCATGCTATGCTAGTAGACGTGGATTGGGTGAGTGATATCCATGACAGATGTGAGTTGATAATTTTAATGGTTTATCTAAGGTGGCAACTTAAACACACATCTGGGTGGATTGAGGCACCTGATGTCTATCAGGACTTGCCTGTTTTATTTTGGACCGCCACCCAGGCACAAAGGGATCATAAGATCTTTCATGCTAGAAACTTCCATGTGCAGCCACAAGCCATTATGGGCTCTGGCATAGTTGACTAAGTCGTGCGAACTCTTACAGTGGTAGACTAGCAGATGTAGGGGATGTAGGTGTACCGGTCTACCCGATCGTAAGGTGCTAGCGCTTCTGAAAGACTATGTCTCGGTCATCCGTTTCTCAAACACCATGTAGTGCGAGAAATCCAACGGAGGCGATCGAGTCTTGTGGGGAAAAGTGCGCAAACCTCTGCAGAGTGTACAAACTAATCATGATTAGCCGTGTCCCCAGTTATGGACAACTTGAGTATCTAGTACTTGAATATCAAGTGAGTCTCATCATGTTACTTCTAATTAATGTTGCTGGGTTTTAATTATCTAATTGGGATTGAGAATGCTGTCAACCATTCTCAATGTTTCACAACCACCATGATAGTTAAATAAATTTATTCCTTTGCAGTAGGGAAAAACAGGCTTTACGCAAAAACTGTAACCATAGAGCCTTCCACCAGCCATATATGCATATAGTATAGCTGTTTCATTTCATTACTCTCTATGTGTTACATTGCCAGCATATTCCATGTGCTGACCCGTTTTTGGGCTGCAACTTCTCATGTTGCAGACTTTTCAGACGACGAGTAAGGTGCTTTTAGGTCGTGGTTCTATACTCAGTGATGCCGTTGGAGTTGACGAACCCATTTATTCTTCCGAGTCTTCCGCTGTTATCGTTATTAGATGGCCTTAAGCCATATTTACTGTAATAAGTTCTCTTTGAGACAACGATGTAATAAGTGTGTGATTGCCACTCTGCTATAAATCCTTCGATGTACTGTGTGGTGTCAGCATTACTGATCCAGGGATGACACCTGAGCACAGAGCACTTGATCCATTCGGGTCGGGTCGCGACAGAGATGGTATCAGAGCACACGCTGACTATAGGACACGACCACTAAGTTAAAGCCATAGACCACCATTCTCTTCTCATTTTCTAACTCCTCATCTTTTCTACCCTTTTAGGATGACGCACGCGAAGATTAAGTACGCTCAACCGGATGAAGGCACACCATTTGGATTTCACCTGAAGGAAGTCACCAAGTACCTAAACATTGGATTACCAAGCTTCACGGGAACCTTCAACGCCACTCTGCCTGAAGAGGAGCGCTGGAAGATTCAAGCTCACGTTCCGGGAAGAACATTTGCGCCAATCACGAAGCCTATAGATAGTGTTTTCAATGCACCAACCTGGAGTCTGGGAAAGAGCATGGCAGCCCATATCACCATAGGACGCATTGGAGAAGTTTACCAAGAAGACCTCAAGGACACTATCTACCAGATTTGCGGACGCCGAGATGAACAATGGGAGTTAGTCAGCACCAAGAAGGATAGATCCATTGCATCTTTCATCCAGGAGTTAAACCAGCACATTCGCCGCCACGAGAACCAGATGTGCAATGATATGATAGAGTTGAAGAATGCGAAGGCAAGGATCATCAAGCTAGAAGGAGAACTGAAGTCTACACGCAAGGACTACATGGACGAGATCGTAGCTCTAGCGAGACACAATGGCGATCTTAAGCAGGAGATTGAAGAACTCAAGAGGAAGTTAGCATCCAAAGAGGAAGACGAGTACGTCGCATGTCCGGACAACTACATCATCATCGACGACACCGATTTAGATCCAAGTGAACCCGACTTTGAAGACGAAGCTGGAGCAGATATCATGGAGTCTTCCACCGGTTCAAATTTCTAGATGACCACCAGATAGTAGTAGTATTCCCCTTGTAAACATTATAGTTGAGCACTTTTGCGATAGTTTTAGACCGATTGTAAGCCCTTGTTTGATTGAATGGAGTGAATTGTGTGCATTGCTCATGTGCATTGGGGTAGTGTTTTCCCTTTAGACCTCACTCTATTCTCAATTCTCGTATTTTCTAAAACCCTCAGATGCCTCCGAGACGTGACAATGGATTCCCACCGGAGCTCACTCAGTTGATCCAGCAACAGAATCAATTGATGCAGATGTTAGTCCAGAACCAACAGAACAACAACAACAACCCACCACCACCACCTCCTGTTGACCACTTAGCCCGTTTCCTTAGGCTGAATCCGTCGGTGTTTTCCAGTAGCACCGAGCCGATAGTAGCAGACGATTGGCTCCGCAAGATAGGAAGGGAGTTGACCACTGCAGGATGCACGGATGGTGAGAAAGTAAAGTTTGCCGCTCACCAGCTTGACGGACCCGCGGCAGCATGGTGGGAGAATTTCGCAGCCACTTACCCAGTCGAGACTGTCACATGGGACCAGTTTCAGCAGGAGCTATGACCATAAAGAAACATGAGTTTCGCAACTTACACCAAGGAGGAAGGACAGTTGGCCAGTACGTTGACGATTTCAGCAAGTTAGCACGTTATGCCCCAGATGACGTTGCTATGGATGCAGCTAAGCAGGAGAAGTTTCTGGAAGGATTGAATGATGAACTAAGCATGCAGTTGATGGTAGCGAGTTTCAACAACTACCAGGAGTTGGTAGATCGTGCCATCATGATTGAAGGGAAGCAACAGCAGATTGAAAATCGTAAGAGGAAGTATGGAGAAGAGAAGTATAACTCTGGAGCCCAGCAGAAGTCGCGTTTTGCCCCTAAACCGGGATTTCAGTTTCAGCACACCCATGGAGGAGGTAGCTCGCACAACCATAACGGCCACAAGAATGGTAATGGGAATGGAGGAAGCAACGGCCAGAACCGTACCACCCCATCCACCCCAGCCAAGAAGGACCTGAGCCACGTCACTTGCTATAAGTGTTCGAAGCCAGGGCATTATGCAAATGAATGTCCTGAAGGCCAGAATGGAAATGACAATGGAAGCTCTGGGAAGAAGCCGAACCCTTTCAATAGGGGACAGGTGAACCACGTTAATGTGGGGAGATTGAAGATCATCCCGATGCAGTAATAGGTAAGTTTTTGGTTAAGTCATTTACTGCACTCGTTCTTTTTGATACTAGTGCATCGCATTCATACATATCAAGGGGATTTGTGGAAAAGTATAGCCTGCCCACTAGGATTCTTAAAACACCTATGCTAGTAAGCTCACCAGGAGCAGAGTACATGGCCAGACAAGGATGTTTCCAAGTGCCATTAGGTATAGGAAGGCATGTTTTCCCAACGGATTTAATTATTCTGGAATCCCAAGGTCTGGATGTGATTCTTGGTATGGATTGGCTGTCGATGTATGGAGGAAACATCGATTGCGCCAGTAAGAAAATTTTGCTTACCACACCAGAAGGAAGAAGGATCAAGTATGTATCCCGGCATGTGCCAAACAGGACACAAGTAAATTCCTTATCAGGAGTTGTGCAGGAGGAAGTACCAGTGGTAAAGGATTTTCCTAATGTATTTCCTGAGGAATTACCAGGCATGCCATCGGACAGAGACATTGAGTTTTTGATTGAGTTATTGCCAGGTACAGGCCCAATATCGAAGCGACCGTACCGGATGCCAGCAAAGGATTTGGTGGAAATTAAGAATCAGATTAAGGAGTTATTGGATAAAGGTTACATTCGCCCAAGTTCTTCGCCTTGGGGATCACCCATACTTCTAGTGGAAAAGAAGGATGGATCATTAAGGATGGTTGTAGATTATCGAGGATTGAATGAAGTAACCATCAAGAACAAGTACCCACTGCCAATGATCAACGATATGTTTGATCGGTTGCAAGGAGCTAAAGTGTTTTCCAAGATCGATTTGCGATCAGGGTACCATCAATTGAAGATTCGAGAGCAGGACATACCTAAGACAACATTCACCACAAGATATGGACTGTATGAGTATATCGTTATGTCATTTGGATTGACTAACGCACCTGCCTATTTTATGAACCTGATGAACAAAGTGTTTATGGAGTTTTTGGATAAGTTCGTCGTAGTGTTCATTGATGACATTCTGGTTTATTCAAAGAATGAAGAGGAGCATAAGGAACATTTGCGTTTGGTTTTGGAGAAACTAAGGGAACATCAGTTATATGCCAAATTCAGCAAATGTGAGTTTTGGTTAAAGGAAGTTGGATTCCTCGGACACGTTATATCCGGAGAAGGTATAGCAGTTGACCCCACTAAGGTTGAGATAGTAACCGAATGGGAAGCACCAACGACAGTTGGAGAGATCCGGAGTTTTCTTGGACTCGCAGGATACTACCGGAGATTCATTGAGAATTTCTCAAAGATTGCAAAGCCTATGACTGAATTGTTGAAGAAGGATACTAAGTTCAAATGGACCGAGGAGTGTGAGGCTAGTTTCTAGGAATTGAAGAAACGTTTGGTTACCTCACCAGTATTGATTTTGCCAGATCAGACCAAGGATTATGAGGTGTATTGCGACGCTTCACGTCGAGGACTTGGAGCAGTGCTTATGCAGGAAGGAAGAGTTGTTTCGTATGCTTCACGACAACTGAAGCCTCACGAGTTGAATTATGCCACGCATGATTTGGAGTTAGCAGCCATAGTGCATGCATTGAAGACGTGGAGACATTTCCTCATTGGAAATCATTGTGAGGTGTACACGGATCATAAGAGTTTGAAGTACATTTTCACGCAGAAGGAGTTGAACCTCAGACAAAGGAGATGGTTGGAGCTCATCAAGGATTATGACATGAGATTGCATTACCATCCCGGAAAAGCTAATGTGGTAGCTGACGCATTGAGCCGTAAGAGCCATGTCAACACCCTAGTGACGGGGAAAATACCCAAGGAGTTAGCAGAAAACCTTCGTGAGCTATGTTTGGAAATAGTTCCGAGAGGCTATGTAGCAACATTGGAGATTCAGTCAACATTGATGGATAAGATCAGAGAAGCTCAGAAATCCGACAAGGAGATTGCTGCTATAAAAGAGAAATTGAGCGAAGGAAAAGGAAAGGGATTTCGTGAGGATGAGCACGACACCCTATGATTTGAAGACCGTGTTTATGTGCCAAATGACCCGGAGATCAGGAAGTTGATTTTGCAAGAGGCACATGATTCACCGTATTCGATTCACCCAGGGAATACCAAGATGTATTTGGATTTAAAGGAAACATTCTGGTGGACCGGAATGAAGAAGGATATTGCAGCACATGTAGCAGTTTGTGACGTATGTCAGAAAGTAAAGGCAGAGCATCAGAAGCCAGCAGGATTGTTACAACCATTGCCGATACCCGAATGGAAGTGGGATAAGATAGGCATGGATTTTATCACGGGACTACCCAGGACAAAGGCAGGCTACGATTCGATATGGGTAGTAGTTGATCGTTTGACGAAGGTAGCACATTTTATTCCAGTTAAGACCACTTACACCAGTGCTAAGTTGGCAAAGATATACATGACTAGGATCATTTGTTTGCATGGAGTTCCGAGGAGTATCGTATCAGATAGAGGAACCCAATTTACCTCAAAGTTTTGGAATCAGTTGCATGAAACTTTGGGAACCAGACTAGAGTTCAGCACAGCTTTTCACCAACAGATGGATGGACAGACCGAGAGAGTCAATCAGATTTTGGAAGATATACTGAGAGCTTGTGCACTAGATTATGGATCTAGCGGGGACGATAACTTGCCGTATGCGGAGTTTTCCTACAACAATAGTTACCAAACCAGTTTGAAGATGGCACCTTTCGAAGCTTTATACAGAAGGAGGTGCAGGACATCGTTGTCATGGGACGAAGTTGGAGCCCGTCAATTCTTTGGACCAGATTTGATTAAGGAGTCTGAACGGAAAGTTAAGTTGATTCACGAGAGGCTCAATGTAGCCCAGTCCAGGCAGAAGAGCTACGCAGATTCTAAACGCAAGGAGACAGTTTACGAAACTGGAGACAGAGTTTATCTTCGAGTATCCCCACTTCGAGGAGTTAAGCGCTTTGGAGTTAAGGGAAAGTTAGCATCGCGTTTCGTTGGACCGTACAAGATCTTGCAATGTATGGGAGAAGTCGCTTATAAGTTGGAATTACCAGAGGGACTGTCAGGAGTTCATGATGTATTCCATGTTTCTCAGCTGAAGAAATGTCATGCCGAGATGGCGGAGGTACCGCTAAGAGATACCGTGCCACTTGAAGCGATTCAGTTGAAGGATGACTTAACATATGAGGAGAAACCAGTCAAGATTCTCGATTATGCCAGCAGAGTTACTCGCAGCAAGGTTATCAAGTTTTGCAAAGTTCAGTGGAACCATCACTCAGAGGATGAAGCCACCTGGGAGAGAGAAGAAGATTTTCTCAAGGACCACCCTCAGCTATTTTCTAGCCAACCCGAATCTCGAGGGCGAGATTCATCTTAAGGGGGGTAGGTTTGTAACATCCTAAATTTTCAATTTGGAATGTTATACACTAGATCATCATGCATAGCATATTTTCTTGCATTTTGGTTGATCCTAGAAATTTCACACAACTCAAGGACCCACGGAGAGAGTTGGAGATTTCGTTATTTTCATATTTGAGTTCTCTCAAATTTTGAAAAGAGGATCATTTGATTTATTTATTTTATCTTCAATTATTTTTCCGGTGTCAAAATATATGAGAGAGGGAATAATATGACTTTCCCAAATTTAGGAAAAATGAAGATTTAATAAATAAATCAATTTTTGTTTTCCGGTGTTTATTTTGCAATTTATTTGGATAGGGAAAAATGCATGTTTTCAAAAATTGCATTTTAGGTCTGGAGTAAAGTTCATTTTGTTCGACTCATTTTTAGGAGTTGGGGAAAATTTACTTTAGAATTTTTGGAGCCCGTTTAGATTTTCTTTTCTGTGTTTTTCTGCGCGCGAAACCGTTTAAAAAAAAGGAAATCTTGCAGCGCCCTGGGCCAAGGCCCAGCCAGCAGCCGGCCGGCCAGGCCATCGCCCGCGCCGCGCGCGCCAAGCGCCAGGAGGCCGCCGCCGCCGCCCTTTTGGAGTCCTAGTAGGACTTTAGTCCTACTCCGTTTCCTCTTTTTCTTTCCTATTCCTACTCTATTTCTTGTCCCCTACCCCAAGAAACCCCCTCCCCTCCCCAATATAAATACCCCAACACCCCCCCTCTAAACCCATCAAATCAAACCCCAAGCCC
>NC_041382.1:150167145-150182347 GCF_002162155.2 Triticum dicoccoides | reverse complement strand
GCCGCCACGCCACCCCACACCCGCGCCGCCGCCTTGTGCCCTAGCGCCGCCGCCGCCCTACGCCACGCCCCCGGAGGTTGCCCCGCGTCTCTTTTCCTCGGATCGTTTTCTTCTAATCGTTCCGATTCTTTTCTTCTCTTCTGATTCGTTTTCTAGATCGGTTTTTCGTTTCAGTTTTCTTCTCCGAAACCCTAGATCGATTTTCGTTCTTCTTTCGGACCGTTCGTCTCAACGAACGTGATCACCGATTATTTTTGGTTAACGAACGTCCGTTCGTTTAACCATTCGTCTCTTTCTTTTCGTCGGATTTATTCCGCGATCGTGATCTCAGATCCGATCTTCGTTCTAGTCTTTCTTCCCGCTCGTTTATCGGAATCAGGTGATTCAAGCGCCTGGAGTTTCGTTTCGAAACCGCCGTTCTGTCTAATCAATTTAAACAAGTTTTTGCTACGGTAAAATTTGACCTAGTTTCAACTTGCTAGAACCGAGTTGTTTTCTTCCGCCGTTTGTTTTCCGTTTCTTTGTTCGGTTCGTTCTTTCTTTGCAACCGGAGTTCTTAAGTTGAACTTTCTGGTTCGTTCTCTTGTTCGAGTTTTACCTGTGCATTAGATGAGTACTTATTGTGTGCTTGTTGTTTGTCTGCGATAGATCACCCGGATTGCGCCGCTTGTTACTTCGAAACCCTAGGACTCGCGGATCATCAGCAAGGCAAGTAACACTTTGATCATACCTTTTCTACCACCCATGTTTTATTGCATTAGATCAATCCTCTCACATTGCATTATTAGGATCTATTTAAATTGTGGGATGGTAAATAGATGAGGTAGTACCTATCACCTGTATTACTATGAAACCTTTGGGAGTTACTTCTACGTTTGCTTATTATGCCATGCTATGCTAGTAGACGTGGATTGGGTGAGTGATATCCATGACAGATGTGAGTTGATAATTTTAATGGTTTATCTAAGGTGGCAACTTAAACACACATCTGGGTGGATTGAGGCACCTGATGTCTATCAGGACTTGCCTGTTTTATTTTGGACCGCCACCCAGGCACAAAGGGATCATAAGATCTTTCATGCTAGAAACTTCCATGTGCAGCCACAAGCCATTATGGGCTCTGGCATAGTTGACTAAGTCGTGCGAACTCTTACAGTGGTAGACTAGCAGATGTAGGGGATGTAGGTGTACCGGTCTACCCGATCGTAAGGTGCTAGCGCTTCTGAAAGACTATGTCTCGGTCATCCGTTTCTCAAACACCATGTAGTGCGAGAAATCCAACGGAGGCGATCGAGTCTTGTGGGGAAAAGTGCGCAAACCTCTGCAGAGTGTACAAACTAATCATGATTAGCCGTGTCCCCAGTTATGGACAACTTGAGTATCTAGTACTTGAATATCAAGTGAGTCTCATCATGTTACTTCTAATTAATGTTGCTGGGTTTTAATTATCTAATTGGGATTGAGAATGCTGTCAACCATTCTCAATGTTTCACAACCACCATGATAGTTAAATAAATTTATTCCTTTGCAGTAGGGAAAAACAGGCTTTACGCAAAAACTGTAACCATAGAGCCTTCCACCAGCCATATATGCATATAGTATAGCTGTTTCATTTCATTACTCTCTATGTGTTACATTGCCAGCATATTCCATGTGCTGACCCGTTTTTGGGCTGCAACTTCTCATGTTGCAGACTTTTCAGACGACGAGTAAGGTGCTTTTAGGTCGTGGTTCTATACTCAGTGATGCCGTTGGAGTTGACGAACCCATTTATTCTTCCGAGTCTTCCGCTGTTATCGTTATTAGATGGCCTTAAGCCATATTTACTGTAATAAGTTCTCTTTGAGACAACGATGTAATAAGTGTGTGATTGCCACTCTGCTATAAATCCTTCGATGTACTGTGTGGTGTCAGCATTACTGATCCAGGGATGACACCTGAGCACAGAGCACTTGATCCATTCGGGTCGGGTCGCGACAATGATTTTGTAGGGATGAACTTTCTTTAGCCATGTTATTTTGAGAAGACATAATTGCTTAGTTAGTATGGTTGAAGTATTATTTTTTTTATGTCAATATGAACTTTTATCTTGAATTTTTCGGATCTGAATATTCATATCACGATTAAGAAGAATTACATTAAAATTATGCCAAGTAGCACTCCGCATCAAAAATTCTGTTTTTATCATTTACCTACTCAAGGACGAGCATGAATTAAGCTTGGGGATGCTTGATACGTCTCCAACGTATCTATAATTTTTGATTGCTCCATGCTATATAATCTACTGTTTTGGACATTATTGGGCTTTATTATCCACTTTTATATTATTTTTGGGACTAACAAATTAACCGGAGGCCCAGCCCAGAATTGTTTTTTCCCCTATTTTAGAGTTTCAAAGAAAAGGAATATCAAACGGAGTCCAAACGGAATGAAACCTTCGGGAACGTGATTCTCTCACCAAACAAGATCCAGGAGACTTGGACCCTACGTCAACAAATAAAGGAGGAAGCCACGAGGTAGGGGGGCACGCCTATCCGCCCCAGGCGCGCCCTCCATCCTCGTGGCCCCCCTGTTGCTCCACCGACGTACTCCTTCCTCCTATATATACCTACATACCCCAAAATGATCAGATATTGAGGCAAAAACATAATTCCACCGCCGCAACTTTCTGTATCCACGTGGGGCCTGTTCTGGACCTCCGCCGGAGGGTGCATCCATCACGGAGGGCTTCTACATCAACACCATAGCCTCTACGATGAAGTGTGAGTAGTTTACGTCAAACCTTCGGGTCCATAGTTATTAGCTAGATGGCTTCTTCTCTTTTTTTGGATCTCAATACAATGTTCTCCCCTCTCTTGTGGAGATCTATTCGATGTAATCTTCTTTTTGTGGTGTGTTTGTTGAGCCCCATGAATTGTTGGTTTATGATCAAGATTATCTATGAACAATATTTGAATCTTCTCTGAATTCTTTTATGTATGATTGGTTATCTTTGCAAGTCTCTTCGAATTATCAGTTTGGTTTGGCCTACTAGATTGATCTTTCTTGCAATGGGAGAAGTGCTTAGCTTTGGGTTCAATATTGCGGTGTCCTTTCCCAATGACAGTAGGGGCAGCAAGGCACGTATTTTATTGTTGCCATCGAGGATAACAAGATGGTTTTTTATCATATTGCATGAATTTATCCCTCTACATCATGTCATCTTGCTTAAGGCGTTACTCTGTTTTCATGAACTTAATACTCTAGATGCATGCTAGATAGCGGTCGATGAGTGGAGTAATAGTAGTAGATGCAGACAGGAGTCGGTCTACTTGTCTCGGACGTGATGCCTATATACATGATCATACCTAGATATTCTCATAACTATGCTCAATTCTATCAATTGCTCAACAGTAATTTTTTCACCCACCGTAAAATACTTATGCTCTTGAGAGAAGCCACTAGTGAAACCTATGGCCCTCGGGTCTGTCTTCATCATATTAATCTTTCAATACTTAGTTATTTCCTTTACTTTTTCACTTTGCTTTTATTTTACTTTGCATCTTTATCACAAAAATACCAAAAATATTATCTTATCATATCTATCAGATCTCACTCTCGCAAGTGACCAGGAAGGGATTGACAACCCCTTATCGCGTTGGTTGCGATGAGTTATTTGTTTTGTGCAGGTACAAGGGACTCGCGCACAGCCTCCTACTGGATTGATACCTTGGTTCTCAAAAACCGAGGGAAATACTTACGCTACTTTGCTGCATCATCCTTTCCCCTTCAAGGAAATTCAGCGCAGTGCTCAAGAGGTAGCAGTCAATGCGACCACGAAGCAGAGGAGGCAGGGGATCGAGGCTGACGCGCCTCCTCCGCCTGCTCGAAGGAGAGGTGAGGCCACGGCATCGCTGGATCTGGCGAGAGGAGGTCGGGAATGAATTGTTTTGGCCGGAGACGAGGCAGCTTCTCCCCGTCCGTTAAGACGGCAGGAGCGCGGGACGAAAGGTTTCGATGACGAGAGGGTGCATCAGTTGCTGCTGCTGTTGGCGGCGACGTCGAGGCGGGTTGAGGGCAACGCGGAGAGGCATGGCGACGGTAGCCAGCGGGGATGCAGGCTCACGATGGCGGCGGCGGGCCGGCCTGGCACTGCAGGGGCTGGCGGCCATGGGGGCTGTTGCTCCTGTCAAAAACGACGACGGTGGACCTGCGAGACGAGGCGGCAGCGAGAGGAAGGGAGAGTCCATGGATCGGGCGAGCGCTCAGGCTCCTGGACCTGCATGCGCCCGTGCGAGAGGAGGGAGGAGCGTGGGCGTGGGGATCGGGAAGAGGAGTGGTGGCGCTGGAGTGAGATGAGATCGATGGATAGATGTGCTCACGGGAGGGAGAGGGGATCGAGCTCCTGGCGGCGCTGGAGGGATCGAGCAGGGGAGCGAGAGGGGGGTTGGATTGGGCTAGGGTGGAAGGGGTTAGGTGGGCCGGCGCTAGATGGGCCTTGGTGGGCTGAGGAGAGCAGGGCTGCGAGGCTGGGTCAGGCCCAAGAGGCCGGTTAGGCTCTCTTTCCCTCTCACTTATTTACCAAAGCAGGAAAAAACAAAGAAAGAAAAGGAGTGAAGAAAAGGTTAGAGAGATTGGGCATGGGATTATTTTCCGAACTCACAAAATGCGCACGGTCCATGAAAAATAGGAGTGGGCATGATCGAAAGATTAAATTCAAATTCATTTGAATACAATTCAAATGATTTTGAATTGGGACTAGGTTTTTGAAGTGCCCGAAAATATTGAGACTTTAAGAGGGGCCTCAAAAAAAGAGATAAGAATTGTTGGCAAATTTTGAGGCAAGGGATTGAGATAGAAAAAGCATGGAACTTAAACTGCAGGTGTGTTATGGTTGATTCCACTTTCAATGGAATATTTAATACTAGCTCCCTAAAATATTGGGAGAATATGTTTTAAAGAGAAATCACCATGGTGAATATCCCTCGATTTAAATGGATCAAAGATCCATACAATTTAATTGGTAGAGTTTTTAAAAGGGGGTGCAAGTTAACATGATGCAATGCACAAGATGCAAAGATGAATGCAACGAACAAAACAAAACACACGATGAAACCCGAAATACAAGGAAGGCATCTTAAGCGCCGGTCTTGGGGCGTTACAAGCGCCCGTCTACAACATCACGGAGGGCACCCTACAACCATGATCTTCCAAGGGGAAGGAGCCCATCTGCGACAACATGGAGCACATCCAGGGTCCATGCTCTTCCCACGGGAACGAGCCCATCCGTGACAAGTGAGGAAACCCATGATTTGTTTTGCCGTGCCTCTTCACAGGGGGAAACCCATGATTTGTTTTCTCAAGTCCCTTTTGTAGTGTAGTGAGAATATGTCCAGTTTTAATTCCTTTATCTGGTTGTTTGCAGTATGCCTTGTTTGTTTCAATTGTTCACAATGTGATGCTCTATATGTGCAATTATTTACTATGCAGTACATTTCATCAATCCAGTTTTAAACATACCAATAGGAATGCATATATTTGCTTGTTGTTAAGCCTGTTATAGCTAGCATATGCCTCTTTTAAAGTTTTTTGATTGTTCGGTTGTTTGTAGTTAGCATATGTTCAGTTTAAAATGCTATCTTTGGTTGTTCGTAGTATGCCTTGTTTATTCTAGTTATTCACAACATGATGTTCTATATGTGCAAGTATGAACTGTGCAGTTCAATTTCATCAGTACCAGTTTCAACAATACCACTATGAATGACTACATTTGGTCGCTGCATCTTGTAGTTAACACACCTTTCCATTTTTATTTAACCATAACCAGTGTACTTAGATCGGCACAATACCAGTTTGAATGACCATGTTTGCTTGTTGTTAAATGTTTGGCCTGTTGCGGTTAGCACACCTTTCCACTTGTTTTGCTTTACTAGAGTGCTTAAACCTACACACTAAAGCTATCTTTTGGAGATATTTTGTCTGCCATGTGTAATTTTGGTTGATGTTTAGCCTGTTGTGCTTAACATGCTTCTTGATGTACCTACACAGGACAATTTTGGGAACGATTGTTGTTTTCCATCGAGGTTAGTTTCATCCCATGGCTTATATCTGCTCACCGTTCAGGATATCGGTAGCTGGTACCATATAGGTCGGCGGCTGATAGGACTAATTGGTGAATCGGAATTTTAACATAATATATCCGCAACCCATTTTTCCTTAGGTTAACTAGGGCCATATGCAATATATCTGAGGCTACATAGCAACATGCACTGCACTTAATGTCTAAATATGCAATCCTAGGCTACATAGCAACAAGGAAGAGTGTTACATTAATGTTCTAATGATGTCTAGATATACGTAGAAGAGCAGCAACAACAACAACAACAACACAACCATGTTCGGATACTCAACTTAGCTAGAGGTTAGAGTTAGTTTCTAGCTCATTACTAACCCTGAACTAACTCCATCCAAAGAGTTGTTTGGATGGCAGGGTTAGATTGGCAATAAATGCACTAGGAGAATGAGCTCCAATTAGCACCTCTTGGGTTGGATACTAGTTTTTTTGGGTGGGTTATAGATGCAACTAGCTCAAACTAGCCCTCTTGTTTAGATATACTTTAGGGCTATTTGAGCCCGAACTAGCTCAAACTAACAGTAACCCGTGGATACAGCAGCAGATAATTTGTAAGAATGAACTAAACTCCTTCCGTCCCATAATATAAGATGTTAATTCGTCTAATATGTGAGTATATTGGATGTTATAAGATACTCCCTCTATTCCTAAATATTTGTCTTTTTTAGAGATTTCAAATGGACTACCACATACAGATGTATATAGACATATAATAAAAGAGTGGTGTACTAATATTAACTTGGTGCTTTTAGGTACATATGTCATTGGTAAAGATCCATGTTTTGACTCTTTCTGCGTATGGGGCAATGAGATATCGAAGAACCATCATCAAGTGAGGAAGCTGATAAAGATTGTTAGTAAAATGGGTCCAAAGATGGCAATTAAACTATTTGTTTACACTTTATCCAAGACAACAGCGAACTGCAGGATGGAAAGTAAGAACTCTGCAGCCTTCTTTTTACTGCCCATAATGAGTTGTGTTAGATGACAATGTCTGAATCTTTTTCCTTTGCAGTGGTTGCCAAAGCAGTTTACTCAAGATTACCTCTCAAACTACATGATTGGTGGGCATGCAAAGGTTAAAGTATTTCTACCAGAACACGATGATTATCTAGATGTTTTCATGAAGACCGTCAGGGATGGGCGGTCGGCCATCACAAGGGGTTGGACTAGAGTCGTGCGTGCCTTCTGCATGGAGGAGGGCACAATATGGGCATTCCGCTTCACCTTGTTCAGCAACCAGAATATATTTCGCCTCTTTCTTTACCGTCTTTAATAGTAAAAGTATACAACTGTGGTTCATCATTCTTTATTTGGTTCTTATGTAATTCTTGAACATATGTACCTATGAATCAAATAATGCATTGGTTGTTTGAACCTGATGGATATGAATAAAGTTGTAGCATACATTCAAATTCAAATCCAAATCCGGTACAATTTGGAAAATCAACAACTAAATTATGGTGAAATTATGCTCTCCAGGTTGTTACGGCACACACGGTTGGTAAAACAGAAACATTTGCGATATGCACCATAATCGGAGACGGTTCACAGAGAGGAAACATGTGCAAGCATGCACACAGTTGCCATTTGCAAAGCGTGTGCAATGTCAGACAATATCACAAACGGTGCAGGCAACTAAACGTTTGTGTTAGTTGCCTTATTGTACACGATTCGCAACCATGAACTGTTTCTGATGAAGTATGCATCATAAACGTTGCACCACAGGATAGCGTGTGCGATAGTTGTCGTGTACGACGATGTTACGACGGTCCGATGTTTCGTAATCCTGTCCGACACTCGTACGACAATTAGCTAATCTTCTTAACGGTGAACCGTTTGTGATGGGCCGCGCATCATACACGTTCTATAATAGTGAACCGTTTGTGATGGGCCGCGCATCATAAACATAGCACCACAGAATACCGACTGCGATGGCAATGCGAGCAGAAACGACTAGGAGTACTATAGGGCACCTATCATCGACGGTTTCTAGGTCATGTGGGAAGGACACCCCTATCGCCCACACTCACTTGGCGATAGTTCCAAATGCCTTGCGAAAACGGGTTTTAAACCGTTTGTTTAGGACCGACGTGCATCAGTGATAGATTGATCTTGTCTACATCATGTTGATACGTCCATTTTGCATCATGTTTTCTTACTGTTATTTATAATGTTTTCATCCATAATAATGCTTTTTGGAGTAATTCTAATGCCTCTCTCTCATAATATGCAAGGTATACACAAAGAGGGAGAATTCTGGCAGTTGGAAATCTGGACCTGGAAATGCTACGTCACGCCACCTATTATGCACAACTCCAAACAAGCTGAAACTTCATGGAGATTTTTTATGGATTATTTGAGGAATATTGGAGGAAATAACTACTATAGGGAGCTAACCAGGTGGGCACAACCCACATGGGCGCGCCAGGGAGCCCAAGTGTGCCCTGGTGGGTTGTGCTCACCCACGCCCACCTCCGATGCCCATCTTCTGGTATATAAGTCATTTTGACCTAGAAGAAAAATAAGAGGATGACTTTCAGGACGGAGCGCCGCCGTCTCGAGGCGGAACTTGGGCAGGAGCACTTTTGCCCTCCGACGGAGCGATTCCACCGGGGGAACTTCTCTCCCGGAGGGGGAAATCATCGTCATCATCATCATCATCATCATCATCATCATCAACAACAACTCTCCCATCTTGGGGAGGGCAATATCCATCAACATCTTCAATAGCACCATCTCATCTCAAACCCTAGTTAATCTCTTGTGTTCAATCTTGTTACCGGAACTATAGATAGGTGCTTGTGGGTGACTAGTAGTGTTGATTACATCTTGTAGTTGATTACTATATGGTTAATTTCGTGGAAGATTATATGTTCAGACCCAATATACTATTTAATACCCCTCTGATCTTGAGCATGATTATCATTTGTGAGTAGTTACTTTTGTTCTTGAGGTCACGAGAGAAATCATGTTGCAAGTAATCATGTGAACTTGATATGTGTTCGATACTTTGATAATATGTATGTTGTGATTCCCTTAATTGTGTCATGTGAACGTCGAATACATGACACTTCACCATATTTGGGCCTAAGGGAATGCATTGTGGAGTAGCAATTAGATGATGGGTTGCAAGAGTGACAGAAGCTTAAACCCCAGTTTATGCGCTATTCCGTAAGGGACCGATTGGATCCAAAATTTTAATGCTATGGTTAGAATTTATTCTTAATACTTTTTCTCGTAGTTGCAGATGCTTGAGGGAGGGTTAATCATAAGTAGGAGGTTTGTTCAAGTAATACCAGCACCTAAGCACCGGTCCACCCACATATCAAATTATCAAAGTACCGAACACGAATTAAGCCAACATGATGAAAGTGACTAGATGAGAATCCCGTGTACCCTCAAGAACGCTTTGCTTATCATAAGAGACCGTTTTGGCCTGTTCTTTGCCTCAAAAGGATTGGGCTACCTTGCTGCACTTTTGTTACTACTATCTTTACTTGCTCATTACAAATTATCTTGCTATCAAACTACTCTACTACTTATAATTTCAGCACTTGCAGACATTACCTTGCTGAAAACCACTTGTCATTTCCTTCTGCTCCTCGTTGGGTTTGACACTCTTACTTATCGAAAAGAGCTAAAATTGATCCGCTATACTTGTGGGTCATCACATGCCATCGTTCTTATTGCATT
Organism: Triticum dicoccoides; assembly: GCF_002162155.2. Lineage (NCBI taxonomy): Eukaryota > Viridiplantae > Streptophyta > Magnoliopsida > Poales > Poaceae > Triticum > Triticum dicoccoides. The sequence continues at coordinate 150,172,539 of NC_041382.1, read as the reverse complement.
ACTCCGTTTCTTCATGAACTTAATAAACTAGATGCATGTTGGTTAGTGGTCGATGTGTGGAGTAATAGTAGTAGATGCAGACAGGAGTCGGTCTACTAATCTCGGACGTGATGCCTATATAATGATCATTGCCTGGATATAGTTATGATTATCTGAAGTTCTATCAATTTCCCAACAGTAATTTGTTTACCAACCGTTTGCTATTTTTCTCGAGAGAAGCCACTAGTGAAACCTACGGCCCCCAGGTCTCTTTCTCATATTATGTGCCTTCGCGATCTACTTTTATTTACCTTTTATTTTCAGATCTATTAAATAAATAAAAACAAAAATACCTTACTGCAATTTATTTTATTTGGCGTTCGATCTATCAATATTTACACCTATCTCACGTCTGTTTGCCAATTTCTGGCGCCGCTACCCAAAAGGGATTGACAACCCATTTTACACATTGGGTTACAAGTAGTTGTTATTTGTATGCAGGTGATGTTTACGTTGTGTTGCTTGGTTCTCCTACTGGTTCGATAACCTTGGTTTCATATCTGAGGGAAATACCTACCGCCGTTGTGCTGCATCATCCCTTCCTCTTTTGGGAAATACCGACGTAGCTTCAAGCCGCATCAAAAGGAATTTCTGGCGTCGTTGCCGGGGAGGATCATCTACATCTACCAGGTTCCTAATCACAAATCTCATCTCCTCGAAATTTACATTATTTGCCATTTGCCTCTCATTTTCCTCTCCCCCACTTCACAAAAATTTTCCATTTTTATTTGCCCTCTTTTTTGTTCGCCATGTTCTCGTAAGATCTCATGTTTGCTTATGTTGCCATGTGTCTTCTATTTGCTTGCATCTTCGCTTGCTAAAAATCAATTGATATGGATCCTCATCCACTTGCTAATCTTTTCAAGAGATCCAATTATGATGAACTCACTGCCAGTGAATTGAGTTCACTAGATTACCTTTATGAAGTTCTGCTTGAGATTCATGAATCTGAAAATTGTGATGAAGTGTTAAAAGAAGGAATTTATAAAGTGATTCATGATAGCTCCTTATATGAAGAGCATGATTGCAATGATGTTATTATAAATTCTATTAATGTCAAGCGTGCTAATAATATGCAAAACCCCAAGCTTGGGGATGCTTGTTTTGCTATGACCACTACTTATTGCAATGATCGTGATTGGGGTGATAATGATTCTTATGATCTTGAAATTTTATTTAAACCTCATGATGAATATGCTGGCGATGATATTAAAAGTGGGCTTGAAGAGGTCATGACTTTATTTGATGATAATCCCACTATTTTGGAAGAGTGTCAACGTTGCATGCATGTGGACCATATAGAGAATATGTTATGTGATAGCTATATTCTTGAATTTGAATATGATCCCACATATAATTATTATGCGATAGGGAAATATGGTTGTAGAAATTTTCATGCTACTAAATTACCTCTCTTCATGTTGATATTGTCTATGTTTTATTCTTCTTCCTTGCATATGCTAGTCTTTGCTTATTTTGATAATTTGTTTGCTTATAAAATTCCTATTCATAGGAAGTATGTTAGACTTAAATGTGATTTCACATGCTACATGATGCTATCTTCATGTTTCAATTACTATCTTTCACGTGAGAATCATTGAAATCTTATGCCTAGCTAGGGGCGTAAAATGATAGCACTTGTTGGGAGGCAACCCAATGAATTAAATTTATTTTTTATTTTTGCTTTCTGTTCTCGAGTGTTAGCACAATTATGCTACTTTTATTATTATGTTTTTGTGTTTTAATTAGTGTTTGTGCCAAGTAAAGCCGTTAGGATCTTCTTCGGTGATAGTTGTTTGATCTTGCTGAAAAAACAGAAACTATGGCGCTCACGAAAATAATTCTCATTTTTAACCAGAGAGTGACAAAATACCCATTCATTCTGAAGTAGATAAATATACAAATTTCTTAGGTCTTCCTAATTTTTCAGAATTTTTTGAGTTTCAGAAGTATTCGAAATAGTCAGATTGCTATAGACTGTTCTGTTTTGACAGATTCTGTTTTTTTTTTTTGCGTTGTGTGCTTGTTTTGATGGCTCTATGGTTTTATTTGATAATTTTTTGCCATATAAAAGTTGGAATACAATAGATATAATGCAAAAACAAAATATGAATTGGTTTACTACAACAGTTATAGTAGTGATCTGTTTCCTTTTAGTAACGGATCTCACGAAGGTTTTGTTGAGTTTTGTGTGATTGAAGTTTTCAAGTTTTGGGTTATCATATGATGGATGAAGCAATAAGGAGTAAGAAGAGCCTAAGCTTGGGGATGCCCCGGCATCCCAACCTATTATCCAAAAGAGAGCAAGCAACTAAGCTTGGGGATGCCCCGAGTGGCATCCCCTCTTTCTTCTAACGACCATCGGTATTTTACTCAAAGCTATATTTTTATTCGTCACATAGTATGTGTTTTGCTTGGAGCGTCTTGTATGATATGAGTCTTTGCTTGTTTTATTTTGTGTTTTAAGTCTTGATTCCTTGCTGGACACACCTATTTGAGAGAGCCAAAATTATTTCATGACTTGTTAGAATTGCTCTCTATGCTTCACTTAAATTTTTTATGAGCTATGGACTTGCTCTAGTGCTTCACTTATATCTCTTTGAGCACGGCATGCTTTAGTATTTTTTAAGAAATGCTCTCTTGCTTCACTTATATTTATCTGAGAGTTAGTAAAATTTTCAAGAAATTCTCTCTTGCTTCACTTAAATTAATTTGAGGGAAAGAAATATTATGCTCATGATCTTCACTTATATTTGTTTGAGCTTTTCAAAAGAAACACATGAAAATTAGTTCCAAAGTGATAGATATCCAAGAAGGATACAATAAAAACTTTCATGAAGATCACTGGACAAAATAAACTTGATTCTCAGTAATAGTTTTGAGATATGAGGATGTGATATGTGAGTCATGTTGATGAGTAATTATGCTTTAGTAAGAATATTGGTGTTAAGGTTTGTGATTCCCTATGCGAGCACGGAAGTCAATAATTATGCAATGAAATTATATCCTACTTGTGGTGCATTATTCGGTGTTAATTATGCTTAATGCTCGCTTATGAGATTATCCGTTTCTTGGTTGGTCTCTTCTCAATCTTTTGCTAGCCTTCATTTTGCACTAAGTATGATCACTACTTGTGCATCCAAAAACCTTTAAACCAATTTTGCCACATGAGTCCACTATATCTACCTATTTGTGGTATTCTTTTGCCGTTCTAAGAAAATTTGTATGTGCCTGTCACATCCCTAGTTCTGGCCTGTCCTATGCTTGCTTCCATCTGAGCATCATGTTTAAATTTTTGAAACCTGAACTGAGGAAGTCAGAAGCCTCAAAACCCTAAATAAAAGAAGGGCAAAAACCCTAAAATCTCATTCATTGTTCCAAAATGTTCTTCTTAGATGTTTAATATTTTTGGCAAGGGTTTTGATCTAAACCAAAAATAATGAACATTTTAAAAGGATTTGTCTTGGGACTTTGAATTTAAATCAATACTATTTTGAATTTGAACTTATATCCAAATATTACTGAATATATGTTCAAATAACTGAAACATTTTTATGTGCTTTGGTATAATTCCATTGTGCTAAATAAAATGTTCAGGGGAATTTTGTCACTGTTTTTGAATTTGTTTTATTTCAAAACAGTGGCAAAAGATTAGATAAAAACAAAACAGAAGAAAAAAATAAAAAAAAGAACAGAGCCTACCTGGGCCACTTACCTGTAGCCGGCCCAGCTGGCCAGCTCCCCCCCGCTGGCCCAGCCCACCGCCGCCTCCCTCCCCTGTCGCCTTCCTCCTCTGCCAGGAGGACGGGCACGCGCCCGGCGCACGCGGCCACGCGCCCCGGCCACCTCCTCCCTGCCTGGCTGCCTCCTCCTTCCCTGGTCCCTCCCGCGACGCCACGCAGCCCCCGACCCCCTCTCACTTCTCCCTCGCTCTCTGGACCCCCTCCTCCTCCTCTGCTCTCCCTCCCTCTCGTCACCGAACGCACCTGAGAGCGCCGCTCGCCGTAGCTATGACCACCGACCACCTCTCGTCCCGTGACCGTGCCCAGCAGCTCCGCAATCGAGCACCACATCCCCAAGCCGAAGGAAACGAGCCGGAGGGCTTTGCTTCGTCGCCAACGTCGTCTTCTTCATCTCCGGTGCCCGGAGATCGCCACCGTAAATTCACGTCATCCAGAGCTTCCCCGACCTCGTCGTCGACTCTGCTAGTCCCTACGTGAGCTCCTCTCCATTTCCCCCCTGTTCCCTTCCTCTAGCGCGTCCTCTAGCACCGATTCCGCCATGGCTGAAGCTCACCTCCGCCGAGCTCGCCGCCGGCGTAGCTCCGGTGACCATTTGGTCACCCCGGCGAGCCCTGCACGTTCGTAGTATCCCATAGAGCATGCCTAGCGCAAAAACTAGCCCGCTTGCTCTCTACAGCATCAAACCCGTGGTCGCCCGAACTCCGGCCGCCGCCGTCGTCGTAGTTGCCGTCGCTTCGGGCCACCCCAGCTCCATTCGCCGCCACCGCTGGATGCGCACGAGTCCCAGCTCGCCGTAGGACCCATCCGCGCCCTAAACCGTGCCCTGTGGGCGATTCCCGAGCCTCCGCCGCGTCTGGTCGTTGCCGGCGGCTAGACGCCGGTGGGTTAGACCCTGTTGACCAGGGGTTTGACCCCCCTGGGTCGATGACAAGTGGGGCCAGCCCCCCTGATAACTAGTTTAGTTATTTTAATTTAATTACCCCCCTGCTGACACTGACATGTGGGCCCTAGTGCCCTAATCTTTAATTAAGCTAAACTAAACCCCCCCTGTTTAACCCGTGTCACTGACGTGTGGACCCCACACGTCAGGTTTGACCTGGACCGCCCTGTTGACCTGCTGAGGTCAGCATGAGGTCATGCTGACGCAATAATTCCTTTCTGGAATTAAAATAAATTAGGAAATGATTTATTAATTCCAGAAAATGCCTAAAACTTCTAGAAATCATAGAAATTCAACCGTAACTCCAAATTAAATAATTTATATATGAAAAATTATCAGAAAAATTCAAGGAATCCATCTGTACCATTTTCATGCATGTTAGAACAACTTATAGCTGCTGTTTAGCACAAATCAGTTAAAGGGCATTTAAATAATCACATATGGAGTTTGAATTTGAATCTTGTATTCAAACCAACTTCATTTAATCTGGTTTTAGATGCATTAGCCCAAAACACATTCATTTTGCCATGACATGATCATGCATCATATTGTGCATTGCATTGATTGTGTTCCCTTCTGTGTTGCCGGTATTTGTCCCCTCTCGATAGACGTGATACCGATGATGTGATCGTTGACACTGATGAAGACTCAATGTTATCTTCAGAAGTGCCA
>NC_041382.1:150160903-150166536 GCF_002162155.2 Triticum dicoccoides | reverse complement strand
GCCACCTCAAAAGAGTTACTTGCAGTCGTAGTTCAGGATAGCCACCGAGTCAAAGCTGGCTTGCTGCAGTTAAACTCCACCATCCCCTTTGTTGATAATGATGCATATGTAGATAGATCTGATGTAAGTCTTGCTGGGTACATTTGTACTCACGTTTGCCTATTTTATGTTTTTGCAGAGAGACTTCAGTCTCGCTAGTAGTTCCACGTGGACTTCGACGTTTAGCTTGTTACCTCAGCTACGATCTTGAGCCCTCGGCCGGATCTGGTAGATAGTCAGGCTTCTGAGCCTTTTTCTTTTATAGTTGTCTGTACTCAGACATGTTAAGCTTCCGCATGTGCTTTGACTTGTATGCTCTGATTGTTGGGTCATGAGAACCATGCTTGTAATATCTCGCTCCTCGGAGCCTAATCAATTACTTGAGTCGTAGAGTCATGTTGTGATGCCATGTTGTATTTGCACATATCGAGCATATTGTGTGTATGCTATTGAAATGCTTGGTATGTGTGGGATCTGACCATCTAGTTGTTTATCTTTAGTAGCCTCTCTTACCGGGAAATGTCTCCTAGTGTTTCCACCGAGCCATGGTAGCTTGCTACTGCTCCGGAACACTTAGGCTGGCCGGCATGTGTCCTTCTTTGTTCCTGTGTCTGTCCCTTCGGGGAAATGTCACGCGATGAATACCGGAGTCCTGTTAGCCCGCTACAGCCCGGTTCACCGGAGTCCTGCTAGCCCAGTGCTACAGCCTGGATTCACTCGCTGATGACCGACACGTTCGATGCTGGGTCATGGATGCCTGTCCCTGTAAGTCTGTGCCACTTTGGGTTTACGACTAGCCATGTCAGCCCGGGCTCCTTATCATATGGATGCTAGCGACACTGTCATATACGTGTGCCAAAAGGCGCAAACGGTCCCGGGCAAAGGTAAGGCGACACCCGTGGGAATACCGTGCGTGAGGCCGCAAAGTGATATGAGGTGTTACATGCTAGATCGATGTGGCATTGAGTCGGGGTCCTGACAGTTTTGGTATCAGAGCTTGACTGCCTGTAGGTTACCAAGCCAAACTGGTCGATGTTGAGTCTAGAAATTCTTTAGTTATATGTAGGGGAATTGATTGTGGGATGGAACGTAAGGCTCTTTTTACTCCTTATACCTCATGGCCTTCTGATCTGAGTCATCATCTTCTCTTCTATGGGGATTAAGAACTAGGCTATCCCTTCTTTCTATTAGGATCACGTGTTACTAATCAGTGGACTTATAAGATTGTTGGATTTAAGTCTCAGTTCAGTTCCTACTACTTCTGTATGTTAATTGTTGATCTCGAAATCTTGATATTGTGCTTCTGAGTGGTTATGCCACCATTTTTGTGAATGTCTCAAATCTTTTCTGAGCATTTACAGCCGTTATGCTGTCCGAGTCATCCCAGGTTTCTAAGTAGTCTGATGCAATTGCAAATTCCTTCCTCCCGCTTCGATGTTCCTTTGGGCCAGATTAACCACACTAATCGGTGTGTTGAGGTAATTATTACCTCGACATATATGTTGGAATTATTATTATGACCCTAAGTGCTTAGGGGATCATCTAGTAATTTAGCCATGATTTGTGTTCCCAGTGTGATGATTCTGGCCATCATTCTCGAAAGCATCCCGTGATGCTACTTAGTAATAGGTATTCTGTTCCTGGGTTCTTGAACCCGAGATTCACTCCACCTACTCCACGTTGATAGTAATTGCTAGTGCCTTTAGGATATTAGTAACCTTTGCGATAGTCTTGAAGTCCGTGGTATCTTCTTCTTCCAAATACTATGAACCGCTTATGGCAGATGTTTATTGGGTCAAAGGATCACAATTAGAGTACTCTTGAGGAGTTCTCCATTCATAAATCGTGACTCTGCCAGTTCTACCTTTCTACATGGGTTATCCGGAAGAAATATGTTGAACTTCGTTCGACATGCTATTCCATGCATCCACAACTCAGAAAATCATATGTTCCTTTGGGTTGTCCCTCTTTAGTTGTCTTCTGACCCTCGTCTATCAATTGATAGTCAAGATTATGTGTGCATTCGTGTTATCGATGCTTATTATTCTTGTGGTCCGTCGAGCCATTCTATTCTGGAATGACTAGGAGAAACAAACTCCAGTACCTCATCCATATCTAGGATTGGGTCAAAGTAGTTGTACTCTGCAGATCAAGTTGCTAACCCAGCTTTTGTTCTGCTCTACCTTGAAGTATTACCGTCTTTATGTCAGGATTTTCATGAGGATTGCACCGGCTCTTGTGAATTCTTGATGTAGTGATACTTCTCGCCATCATTATTCATCCCTCGTTTCCGTGTTATTATAACCGGAATGCCGGCAAGTGAATCGTGGTGTGTGAAATCAATACTCCCAGCAACCTCGTTGCTTGGTAGTTAAAGGATAATAATTTCATTCTTAGCATGTTGGTTTTTGAATCATCCTTCTAAGACTGATCGTGCTACCTAGTCCTTATTTCGGTGCACCCTTCGATTGATGAGTTAGGATCTTGTCAAGTCCTCACTCATTTGATTATATCGTCTTGCCCTCAAAAGCGAGATTGTTCTCGAGCTTAGTAACATACGGGTGGTTCGTGATTTTCCGAAGATCTTCTCGGAAGTATTACCAGGTTGTCACCTGACCGCTGTGTTGAGCTCGTGATCAAGTTGGTTTATCCTGTAAACCACCCTTTCTCCAAGAATCCGTGTTGGATATCCCTGAGCTAGTTGGTTAAGCTAGACAACAACTTGGAGAGTTGGAAGATAAAAGCTTGCCTGACTTAACTCGTTCCAAAGGGATATTCTTGTGTAGTGTGTGTTGAAGAAAGATGATATCTTCATCGATTGGTTCCTGTGATCAGTTGCTGGACCTATTGTCTTATCAATCCTTTGATTTGAGTGTGGGCTATCGTCAAATCAAATCAGTACCAACGATGCTCGTAATGTTGTCTTATTCGTGGTTGATCCCTCGAGCATACACCATTACATCTTTGGTTTGACCAATGCTATCACCGTGTTCACTTAACTATGGAATTCCTTTTAAAAAGGAAACCTAGATGAATTGTTGTTGAGCCCATTGACAACATCCTTATCTCCTCCATGATTTTGTTGAGCATTAAGCTAGTGTTGGAAATTTTTGAAAGCATTTGTTCATGCTAGCTCATGAAGCATATGTTTGGATAAAGGTAGTGACTTCCTTTAATTCATGTGCATCTGATGCAAGTTGCCGCCGTGGATTCGAGAAAGTCAATGTTGTTTCCTTTGGAATCATCCCAAATCAGTCATGCACACGTGCGAAGAATGCTGTGGTTTGAAGACTTGCAACCTTCAATCTATATGTATCCCTAGCACACCAAGCCACTGACTAATTTGTTCAAGGAGAAGGAGTATCTTCATAAGAGCTAATCCGGACTTATGAAAGAACTTCGATATCCTCGCTGATGGTTCCCAACCAGAACTCGGTAGTGTTTTATTGTAAGACTACCATGTGATCATGTTTGTCTGAGACAACATGTTCACACGTGCGTAGCAGAACCAGCTCATGTTTTGGAGCTTGCTATCGTAGTTCATTCCCTGAGATTCTCGCAACGTCATCTCATCGATTTGTGTTGCAAACTTTCATTTTCTTCCTAGACTCGATGAGTCTGGAATATCCTGACACCAACCAGATCTGAATCTCAGGCAGATATGATGGTTGGAACATTTCCCAAGAACTATAACATTGGTCCCTCGATAACCGGTAAAGTGGATGTCGTGGCCAACACACCCAGCCGAAAGACCTATTACTGTAGTATCTTGATTGAAGAAGTTGGCCACCTCCCCATAAGGATTTCGTAGGATTTACCTCCGTAACTGTTCCTTATGGATTCTATTGCTCCCGGAGTCCGACCTTTTACTTGATGTTCTAGATATCAAACCATATCTATGAATGGGTTACACTAGCACATCAAGGAGAACATTAGAAGCGGAGTGCGAAATGTCTCTCGGTCGATCATCCAGATTTTATTTGCTTGGCCTCGCTAAGGTGAAATCTGAGAAAGTGTTATCTTCCTTTGCATCTGCATCATCCATCATCATTCATCATGGTAGCAAGTTGTGTTGCCAGGATCCTTGACACGGATGTTGGTAAAACCTTGATGAATATGGAAATGCTCAAGTTCTTGAGAACACGCACAAGCGCTACGTGTTATCACCGGCACTAACTGGGTTTGCTCTCAGTTTCCTCGGAAATGCTATGACCTTTTCAAACAGTGAATTCACTCTCTATTGTTGGGTTCTTCCCCAGTTACCAGAATCATTCCCAGCATTTGCATTCTGTTCCCAGCTTGCACCGCCAATGTGCCATTCTACCATGGATCTCTTCCATTTCCGGTGATAAGCAAGAATCATCCATTGCGTTGTCTTCAACAAGGTAATCCACATCATCCAAGTCCGAGTATGCCATTCTACCGACCCCCTCCAAATGATCGCTCGAGAATTGCCTTAGGCTGGTTTAAAGAGTTTCAATGATCTCTGAATCAAAGGCAATTCTTTCTGCCACTTAAGGTAATAATCTACGAATCACCCTCCTCCAGGATGTTTCGTCGTGATATCATGGCAACTCAACTCCTCGCTACGTTGACAATCGTTTACCACCTTCTTAGGTGTGGAATTGTTGTCTACCTAATGAACCTTCGTCATCCGTTTCTTCCACCCCTCTTGATGTGTATCTCGTGTCTCAACCCGAGAGATGGTTCTATGTCTCATTCCGTGAGTTGTTCGACCTTCAAGAAGTTCGATCCTTCTAGAGTTTCCCTTTCCCCTTCTTGTCATGATTAGCTGAAGTTCTCGAAGCAAGACATCAAGACAATGATGGTGTTCAAATCAACGTTCATTTGAAGTGCACCCTGGATCATGAAAATTGTACTAGTTTGCGTTTCCCCTTCATCCTACCCTACGCTTGAATCTCGAGACGAGATTCTTGTTTAGTGGGGGTGAGTTGTCACATCCCTAGTTCTGGCCTGTCCTATGCTTGCTTCCATCTGAGCATCATGTTTAAATTTTTGAAACCTGAACTGAGGAAGTCAGAAGCCTCAAAACCCTAAATAAAAGAAGGGCAAAAACCCTAAAATCTCATTCATTGTTCCAAAATGTTCTTCTTAGATGTTTAATATTTTTGGCAAGGGTTTTGATCTAAACCAAAAATAATGAACATTTTAAAAGGATTTGTCTTGGGACTTTGAATTTAAATCAATACTATTTTGAATTTGAACTTATATCCAAATATTACTGAATATATGTTCAAATAACTGAAACATTTTTATGTGCTTTGGTATAATTCCATTGTGCTAAATAAAATGTTCAGGGGAATTTTGTCACTGTTTTTGAATTTGTTTTATTTCAAAACAGTGGCAAAAGATTAGATAAAAACAAAACAGAAGAAAAAAATAAAAAAAAGAACAGAGCCTACCTGGGCCACTTACCTGTAGCCGGCCCAGCTGGCCAGCTCCCCCCCGCTGGCCCAGCCCACCGCCGCCTCCCTCCCCTGTCGCCTTCCTCCTCTGCCAGGAGGACGGGCACGCGCCCGGCGCACGCGGCCACGCGCCCCGGCCACCTCCTCCCTGCCTGGCTGCCTCCTCCT
>NC_041382.1:150093869-150160654 GCF_002162155.2 Triticum dicoccoides | reverse complement strand
GCGCGCGGCCACGCGCCCCGGCCACCTCCTCCCTGCCTGGCTGCCTCCTCCTCCCCTGGTCCCTCCCGCGACGCCACGCAGCCCCCGACCCCCTCTCACTTCTCCCTCGCTCTCTGGACCCCCTCCTCCTCCTCTGCTCTCCCTCCCTCTCGTCACCGAACGCACCTGAGAGCGCCGCTCGCCGTAGCTATGACCACCGACCACCTCTCGTCCCGTGACCGTGCCCAGCAGCTCCGCAATCGAGCACCACATCCCCAAGCCGAAGGAAACGAGCCGGAGGGCTTTGCTTCGTCGCCAACGTCGTCGTCTTCATCTCCGGTGCCCGGAGAACGCCGCCGTAAATTCACGTCGTCCAGAGCTTCCCCGACCTCGTCGTCGACTCTGCTAGTCCCTACGTGAGCTCCTCTCCATTTCCCCCCTGTTCCCTTCCTCTAGCGCGTCCTCTAGCACCGATTCCGCCATGGCTGAAGCTCACCTCCGCCGAGCTCGCCGCCGGCGTAGCTCCGGTGACCATTTGGTCACCCCGGCGAGCCCTGCGCGTTCGTAGTATCCCATAGAGCATGCCTAGCGCAAAAACTAGCCCGCTTGCTCTCTGCAGCATCAAACCCGTGGTCGCCCGAACTCCGGCCGCCGCCGTCGTCGTAGTTGCCGTCGCTTCGGGCCACCCCAGCTCCATTCGCCACCACCGCTGGATGCGCACGAGTCCCAGCTCGCCGTAGGACCCATCCGCGCCCTAAACCGTGCCCTGTGGGCGATTCCCGAGCCTCCGCCGCATCTGGTCATTGCCGGCGGCTAGACGCCGGTGGGTTAGACCCTGTTGACCAGGGGTTTGACCCCCTGGGTCGATGACAAGTGGGGCCAGCCCCCCTGATAACTAGTTTAGTTATTTTAATTTAATTACCCCCCTGCTGACACTGACATGTGGGCCCTAGTGCCCTAATCTTTAATTAAGCTAAACTAAACCCCCCTGTTTAACCCGTGTCACTGACGTGTGGACCCCACACGTCAGGTTTGACCTGGACCGCCCTGTTGACCTGCTGAGGTCAGCATGAGGTCATGCTGATGCAATAATTCCTTTCTGGAATTAAAATAAATTAGGAAATGATTTATTAATTCCAGAAAATGCCTAAAACTTCTAGAAATCATAGAAATTCAACCGTAACTCCAAATTAAATAATTTATATATGAAAAATTATCAGAAAAATTCAAGGAATCCATCTGTACCATTTTCATGCATGTTAGAACAACTTATAGCTGCTGTTTAGCACAAATCAGTTAAAGGGCATTTAAATAATCACATATGGAGTTTGAATTTGAATCTTGTATTCAAACCAACTTCATTTAATCTGGTTTTAGATGCATTAGCCCAAAACACATTCATTTTGCCATGACATGATCATGCATCATATTGTGCATTGCATTGATTGTGTTCCCTTCTGTGTTGCCGGTATTTGTCCCCTCTCGATAGACGTGATACCGATGATGTGATCGTTGACACTGATGAAGACTCAATGTTATCTTCAGAAGTGCCAAGCAAGCAAAACCCCCTTGTTCATTCCGATACAATCCTACTCTCTCGCTCCTGCTCTCTTTTAATGCATTAGGACAACACCGATTCATCTGTTACTTGCTGCGGTAGCTGAACCCCTTTATCCTTTGCATGACCTGTCATTGCCACAGTAAATAGATGAAACCCACTAGCATGAGTAGGAGTTGTTTGAGCCCTGTTGTGCCTACTCATTCTTGCTTGTTTGTCATGCCTGCTACTGCTTAGAGTTATGTCAGGTCTGATTCATCGGGGATGAATCAGAGGCGTGTGAACATGTCCTACTGTGTGTGAGCTAAGTGTGTGAACACGATTTGGTAAAGGTAGCGGTGAGAGGCCATGTAGGAGTACATGGTGGGTTGTCTCATTGCAGCCGTCCTCAGGAACTGAGTTCTGTGTTTGTGATCCATGATTCAGCTACTACCACGCATTGGGCCCGAAACCAATGGACCCTCTCGGCTTCTTAATCACCCTTGTCCTCTGTCCAGGAGTTGCAAGTAGTTTCTGGTGTTTGTAGTATGCTGGAGGCCGTGCGCAGCGCTGACCGTAGGGGTGGGCTGTGATGCGGTAGGCACGTGGCCGGGTAAACCGGGCGCCCGTTTGGTGTCACGGAACCCTGTACACATCGTTTGGGGCTGTGAGCGAAACTCCGGCCGGATCTCCTCATGGATGGAACCCGAATAGGCGATAAACCTGGACTAGAGACTCGAGTGTTTGGGTAGGCCGTGGCCGACACCCACATTGGGCTTCCGCTTGAAGGTTGCCGAGTACATGTCGTGTAAACGGCGGTAAGTGGTGAGAGCGTGTGTGAAGAAGTACACCCCTGCAGGGTTAACATCATCTATTCGAATAGCCGTGTCCGCGGAAAAGGACTTCTGGGTTGCTTATATCAGTTCATAGACAAGTGAAAGTGGATACTCTAAAATACGCAAGATAAGCGTGAGTGCTATGGATGGCGCTCTCGTAGGGAGACGGGAGCGGATCCATAGTGGTGTATTGATATGGTGAATATGTGGACTCGTGTGCGCCACCTCAAAAGAGTTACTTGCAGTCGTAGTTCAGGATAGCCACCGAGTCAAAGCTGGCTTGCTGCAGTTAAACTCCACCATCCCCTTTGTTGATAATGATGCATATGTAGATAGATCTGATGTAAGTCTTGCTGGGTACATTTGTACTCACGTTTGCCTATTTTATGTTTTTGCAGAGAGACTTCAGTCTCGCTAGTAGTTCCACGTGGACTTCGACGTTTAGCTTGTTACCTCAGCTACGATCTTGAGCCCTCGGCCGGATCTGGTAGATAGTCAGGCTTCTGAGCCTTTTTCTTTTATAGTTGTCTGTACTCAGACATGTTAAGCTTCCGCATGTGCTTTGACTTGTATGCTCTGATTGTTGGGTCATGAGAACCATGCTTGTAATATCTCGCTCCTCGGAGCCTAATCAATTACTTGAGTCGTAGAGTCATGTTGTGATGCCATGTTGTATTTGCACATATCGAGCATATTGTGTGTATGCTATTGAAATGCTTGGTATGTGTGGGATCTGACCATCTAGTTGTTTATCTTTAGTAGCCTCTCTTACCGGGAAATGTCTCCTAGTGTTTCCACCGAGCCATGGTAGCTTGCTACTGCTCCGGAACACTTAGGCTGGCCGGCATGTGTCCTTCTTCGTTCCTGTGTCTGTCCCTTCGGGGAAATGTCACGCGATGAATACCGGAGTCCTGTTAGCCCGCTACAGCCCGGTTCACCGGAGTCCTGCTAGCCCAGTGCTACAGCCTGGATTCACTCGCTGATGACCGACACGTTCGATGCTGGGTCATGGATGCCTGTCCCTGTAAGTCTGTGCCACTTTGGGTTTACGACTAGCCATGTCAGCCCGGGCTCCTTATCATATGGATGCTAGCGACACTGTCATATACGTGTGCCAAAAGGCGCAAACGGTCCCGGGCAAAGGTAAGGCGACACCCGTGGGAATACCGTGCGTGAGGCCGCAAAGTGATATGAGGTGTTACATGCTAGATCGATGTGGCATTGAGTCGGGGTCCTGACAGTGCCATCTCTACTTTTCAAAATAAACTTCTCTTTTGTGTGTTCGTTTCGCTCGCGGAGCGGTGAGGGGTGACTAATATTTTCCATGCTAGATGTGTTATTCTCATGATGAGTGTTTATTCACTTGTCATTGCATGAGAGTAAGGCAAAGGTATTAAGGATGCGCAGTCCCGAAATGAAAAATGAATTTACTTTATGTTCTCAAATAATAAATTCCTTGGAAAGTGTTGGTATGGAGGACAACCGTGGATACGGCAAGCCATGGAAAGTGAAAGTATGGTGGAAAAAGGAATAAACTTTATTTTCTGTTTGGGAACCACCTATGATATATCTAGCATGGAAAGTGTTGGGAACTCTAAGTCATTTTCGTTGGTGGGAAGAACACACCTCCCAAAATGTTTTCATCTCTAAGTTTTTTGCTTTGATCTCTGGCACCTCTAAAAATCCCTACTTCCCTTTGCGAAGGGCCTTTCTTTACTTTATGCAAATTTTATTTTGAATTTGAGTCTCCATCTTCTCTTATAAAAGCACCAATTAGGAGGCACTATGATCGTACTTGAGCATTGGGTGTAGTTAATATGCGAGTGTGTTTCATGAATGGATCAATGATTGAGCATGATGGGCTAGGGATAACTTATTTTAGCATTGATATTCAGAAAGACATGGTTGCTTGTTGATATGCTTGAGTATTTAAGTTATCATGTCAAAACTAGACTATTGCTTCGAACAATATAAAAGTCCAAATGTCCATGATATAAAGAAAAGAATATGATATGACATGTTAGGCAGGATTCCACATCAAAAATTATGTTTTTATCACTTACCTACTCGAGGACGAGTAGCCCACCTCGGGTGCCCCCCAGACCGCCTCTTTGCTCTATAAATACCCCAATATTCCAGAAACCCTAGGGGGGTCGACGAAAATCAATTCCAACCACGACAGAGTCCAGAACCATCGGATCCAATCTAGACACCATCACAGATGGGGTTCACCACCTCCATTGGTGCCTCTCTGATGATGCGTGAGTAGTTCTTTGTAGACCTTCGGGTCCGTAGTTAGTAGCTAGATGGCTTCCTCTCTCTCGCTGAATTCTCAATACAATGGACTCTTAGAGATCCATATGATGTAACTCTTTTTGCGGTGTGTTTGTTGGGATTGGATGAACTTTGAGTTTATGATCAGATCTATATTTTTATATCCATGAAAGTATTTGAGTTTCTTTGATCTCTTTTATGCATGATTGCTTATAGCCTCGTATTTCTTCTCTGATATTTGGGTTTTCTTTGGCCAACTTGATCTATTTATCTTGCAATGGGAAGAGGTGCCTTGTAGTGGGTTCGATCTTACGGTGCTTGATCCCAATGACAGAAGGGGAACCTACATGTATGTATCGTTGCTACTAAGGATAAAATGATGGGGTCTATCTCTACATAGATAGATCTTGTCTACATCATGTAATCATTCTTATTGCATTACTCCGTTTCTTCATGAACTTAATACACTAGATGCATGCTGGATAACGGTCGATGTGTGGAGTAATAGTAGTAGATGCAGGCAGGAGTCGGTCTACTAATCTTGGATGTGATACTTATATAATGATCATTCCCTGGATATCGTCATGATTATTTGAAGTTCAATAAATTGCCCAACAGTAATTTGTTTACCCACTGTTTGCTATTTTTCTCGAGAGAAGCCACTAGTGAAACCTACGGCCCCCGGGTCTCTTTCTCATATTATTTGCCTTCGCAGTCTACTTTTATTTGCCTTTTATTTTCAAATCTATTAAATCAAAAGTACCAAAAATACCTTGCTAAAATTTATTTTATTTTGCGTTTGATCTATCAATATTTACAACTCTCTCATGTCTGTTTGCCAATTTCTGGCGCCGCTACCCGAAAGGGATTGACCACCCCTTTTACACGTCGGGTTGCGAGTAGTTGTTATTTGTGTGGAGGTGCTGTTTACGTTGTGTTGCTTGGTTCTCCTACTGGTTCGATAACCTTGGTTTCATATCTGAGGGAAATACCTACTGCCGCTGTGCTACGTCATCCCTTCCTCTTTGGGGAAATACCGACATAGCTTCAAGCTGCATCAGTTTCCATGTCCGGGCCAGAGCCGGTGCTTCCGTCGACCAGAACTTCCGGGCTCCCCGAAACTTCCGGCCACCCACCCGGAACTTCCGGCCTAAGCAGAGTTTTGTCAAAAATTTTCGACCAGTGAGATTCATTGATTTTCATTTTGTGAGGCTTGTGTACTTATTCTATCCCCATGCCATTCTCTCATCTCTGTCAGCAAGAGGGTCTGGTTCGCGTGCTCACTCCTCCAAGGTGTATGAACGGAAATCCAAAGCTCGGGTCAAGAAGACAACGGTTGTTGTTTTGGGGCGTGAGAACATGTTTGACTGTCATCCTGAAGAATATGCTGAGGTTGAAGACAGTGCATCTCCTCCTGCTGCTCCCGTCCACTCCAAGAAGCGGAAGACTACTTCCACGAAGGCCAAAGCACAAAATGTTCAACCTCCTCCTCCTGTGCCAGTCACCATGAGGGAGTTGCCTGCACCTGAGTGGATTGCTCTTCGCCGAGTCAATCCCTATCGCCATGACCATGATCATGTGGTTGATTCCAAGTTTTGGACACTTTTCCAGCAACGCACCTATGAAGAGATCTTCTCTTAGTTCGTCAACAAGTGTGTCATTCAAAAGAGTATCAACTTTGCTCACTTTGACAGGACTCCAACAAATTCTTCTTAATTTGATGGGATCCAGAGCATGTGTGTGAAGCTCAACCTCCTTCCACTCATGCGCTTTCAACATGATGTGTCTCCACCTCTTGTGGATCAGTTCTATGCCATTGTGCATTTTGGGACTGATATGTAGCGCAATCTTACTTGGATGAGTGGTAATGAGAAGTTCTCTGCTCCGTTCTCAGTGCTGGCCGGTCTTTTGGGATATGAGTACACTGACACTACTGTTGACCGTGGCTACAAGATTCACGACAAAGGGGTCTTCCAGGCTGTTCACTTGGCTGATTTGTATCCTCCATCCGGAAAAGTTGGATTTGTTGGTGATCTTTTGACTTTCTATGACATCATGTACCAGATCTTTCGAGAGATACTTTCTGTCAAGGTGAGTGACAAGAACAAGATTCGTGGCCACCTCATCAACCTTGTACACTACACTTGTCACAACGCCAAGCAGGGTCCCATTGATGTGATGGATTTTATGTGGCATGAGATGTATAGTGTGGTGATGAACCGCAAGGTTCCTATCTATGCTCCTTATATAACTGCCTTGATTGCTGAGATTACTCCTGATGCACTTGCGGGTCGGTGTCTGACTGTCCACTCCAGTGTTAACTTGCTTGTTAAGAAGGGCGAGGAAACTGCTCATGAGGGTGATGATGATGAGGAAGAGGAGCTACATGCTGGAGATCCACACCACTTTGAGCTTCGTCCCCGCTCTCATACTTTTCATCATGGGGAGCCCAGTGACTCCGGGTCCAAGAAGAGCAACAAACTTTGGTGTCTTCTCAAGAACATGTTCTGTCCACAGCAAGATATGCACAAGAAGTAGTGGGAGGAGCACAAGTCTAGGAAGGAGAGAATGAAGGCTCTTAAGGATGGTATGTGTGCATCTGGTATGGACATTGCTCACGGTTCTGAGTCTCATGTGACTCCTTGAGAAATACTAGTCCAAGTTTGCTCGGTTTGATGTTGAAGCCGGAGATTAAGCCTCTTCTCACCGCCCTCACGACTGAGAGTCTTCTGGAGAGTCGGCTGATGACCCTTTTGCATCCCTCTCCTAGGGGTTGTTTATGGATTCCTCCATCTTTCCTTTTTGCCATCTTGGTGACAACAGGGGGAGATGTTGTGGTGCTTGATAGGGATTATCATTTATCTTTGCTTATCTGCCTATTTTATGTTGCTTGGTGAACCATTGAACCTTTGCTTTTATTTGCCCCTATTTGGATCTCATCTTGCTATTTGAACCCATTATGTTCCGTTAAATAATCTATCTGTGTGCGAGCAACTTATGGCAAGGAGGTTACATGGCATATTCTATTTTCTCATACTGTGAGAGACATCTATCAGGCAATGGTATATCTATATTTGTATCTTCACTATGTAGATATATGAAAACAATGGTTAGTAAAGCGTTCTATGTCGATATATCATTCTTGTGTGGGTATGCACAGTGATAGGGGGAGCTTCCTCTAACCATGTCATTTCATTCAAATGCAATCTTAAAATAAGTCATGGGTTGTGGGGGAGTACCTTCCTTTCATTGAAATTGCTTTATATTGTATATACTTTATGTGTTTGCCCTCTCAAGCATTGAGGGAGTCCTGGATTACGGGGTGTTCAGATAGCCGGACTATACCTTCAGCCGGACTCCTGGACTATGAAGATACAAGATTGAAGACTCCGTCCCGTGTCCGGAAGGGACTTTCCTTGGCGTGGAAGGCAAGCTTGGTGATACGGATATGAAGATCTCCTACCATTGTAACCGACTCTATGTAACCCTAACCCTATCAGGTGTCTATATAAACCAGAGGGTTTTAGTCCGTAGGACAACATACACATCAACAATCATACCATAGGCTAGCTTCTAGGGTTTAGCCTCCTCGATCTCGTGGTAGATCTACTCTTGTACTACCCATATCACCAATATTAATCAAGCAGGACGTAGGGTTTTACCTCCATCGAGAGGGCCCGAACCTGGGTAAAACTTCGTGTCGCTTGCCTCCTGTTACCATCCGGCCTAGACGCACAGCTCGGGACCCCCTACTCGAGATCTGCCGGTTTTGACACCGACATTGGTGCTTTCATTGAGAGTTCCTCTGTGCCGTCGCCATAAGGAAGGATGCCTCGCCCCGTCTTTAAAGATGGCACCGTTGCTAAGGGAGCTTTGGCTGTCGGCCAAACCCTCCGGCTAGGTGGTTTTCTTATGACCGCCTGTTCGGCTTCTGCGTCAACGATGACCTCTCGAGCCATCGAAAACAATCGTCATGTCAACTCGGAACTTGCCGAGTAGTTAGATCCAGTGGAGCTTTCCTCCATAAACGAGCTCTTGGATCGCTTCGCCGCCCTGGGAGTCGCTACGGATTACGACCAGATCGGGCCTAAAGCCGATCTGAGAGAGATTAACTTTCCCCAAGTCACCCATCACATTGCCGTGGTAGAGGGACAGTGCGGCGACCCTTCATCTATCTTAAGGACTCGCTACGTCCGGATTCCCGATCCGTCCAAGCCGGATACCCGCGGAGGGGAGGATATCACTCAAGACCTGAACTTAGAGTCAGGCAATGGGCTAGATTCATTAGACAACATCCAGGAATCCAAATTTTCGAGTTCAGGAATTCCTCGGCCTCTGAGCCTTAGATGGGGTGAGGCTTCGGATTTAATTCCACCCACCCACCCCAACATAAGCGATCTATCCAAAATCAGGCAAGAACCCGATGAAACAGTACATCATTACTGGGCCAGATTCCTCTTAGTTAAGAACGGGCTAAGGGACTGCCGTGAGGAAGACACAATCTCAATCTTCTGCGATAATTGCACGGACAAGGGAATACTCAACGCCATAAGTCGCTGTGAATTACACGCTTCGCTGACTTGGCGTCCATTGTACGAAAGTACTGTGCGATGGAAAGCGCCTGGAAAACCGAAATAAAATTTTGGGACAATCCGGCCTTGAATACAAACCCAGTCCGAAATAAAAGGGTGCATCATCACCAGTCACCCGGGTCAAGCACTAAAAAGCAAAAACCCTCTACAGGGCATGGAACCGTACTGGAAGGATGGCTTAATGGACCCTGTAAAATTCACAGTACAGAGGACGCCACACAAACTCACAGCCTCAGAGCATGTTGGATACTCCGGCAGGTGGCCAAAATTGGCAAAAATCTCCTAATTCCGGAGGCCACAGAAAGCCACCCCAGAGACACCAATACGGTATTAACAGTCTTCGAGACTTTCGCATCAAATAATA
This sequence comes from Triticum dicoccoides, assembly GCF_002162155.2. Classification (NCBI taxonomy): domain Eukaryota; kingdom Viridiplantae; phylum Streptophyta; class Magnoliopsida; order Poales; family Poaceae; genus Triticum; species Triticum dicoccoides. The sequence continues at coordinate 150,151,072 of NC_041382.1, read as the reverse complement.
TGCGAAAAGGACACTCCGCAGCCTTGCCGAAGTCTACCAAGTAGCAACAATAAACCCATGGAGTGACACGTCTATTACCTTTAACGCCAGTGATGAACCTAAATTCCGAACAGCCCGAGCACCAGCCGCATTGGTCCTCAGTCCAATAGTGGACGGCTTTCGTCTTACCAAGGTACTCATGGACGGCGACAGCGGATTGAACCTCATTTATGAGGAGACCCTTCAAAAAATGGAAACAGACTGGAACCTCATTGAGCGAAGCAGCACAACCTATAGAGGAATAATCCCCAGTCGGGAAGCGCGTTGTACAGGAAAAATCACACTAGATGTGGTGTTCGGCACGCAGGATAATTACAGGTCCGAAGAGGTCACGTTCCAGGTGGCTCCGTTCAGCAGCGGTTATCACGCTCTGCTAGGACAGGAAGCGTTCACAATCTTCCAAGCAATACCCCATTACGGGTACATGAAGCTCAAGATGCCCGGGCCTAACGGGATCATCACTCTCGCTAGTGATCTGGACATAGCACTCCGCGCCGAAAACAAGACAGTCGCACTGGCCCTCGAGGCACTATCCGAAGCCCTAGCGGCTGAGGAGCTGACTGCGCTGCGCTCTATAGTGAATAGGGACGATGTGGTACTCGACAAAAGATCCAAGTCCACCTCCTTTAAACCGGCGGACGAAATAGTCAAATTCCAAGTCCATCCAACGGACCCCAATAAAACAGCTTCCATCGGGGCACAGTTAAACCCTGATGTCGACGCTGCATTGCAAGAGTTCCTACGAGAGAACTGGGACATTTTCGCCTGGCACCCTTCAGACATGCCAGGAATCCCACGCAGGCTGGCCAAGCACAGCTTAAATATCCAAACAGGATTCAAACCTGTCAAACAGGCTCTTCGGCGTTTTTCCGAACCTAAGAGACAGGCCATGAGAGAGGAGCTAGCAAAGCTATTGGAGGCCGGATTCATCAGAGATATAAAACATCTGGACTGGCTAGCAAACCTGGTGATGGTACCAAAGAAGGACAAATCCTGACGCCTGCGTGTTGATTTTAAAGACCTTAACAAGGCTTGACCAGAGGATCCCTTCCCCCTCCCCCGCATCGATCAAATTATCGACGCTACCGCAGGACACGATTCATTGTGTTTCCTCGACGTATATTCTGGCTACCATCAAATCAAGATGGCAGAACCAGACCAAGCCGCAACAACATTTATCACACCATATGGGCCATTCTGCTTCAACACGATGCCCTTCGGGCTCAAAAACGCCGGCGCAACATATCAGCGCATGATTCAGACATGTTTGGCAAGCCAGATCGGCAAAATAGTGGAGGCATATGTAGATGATGTGGTCATCAAAACAAGACATGTTGAATCTCTAGTATACGACTTGAGGCTCACATTTGATAACCTCCGAACATATGACATCAAGCTCAACCCAGAAAAATGCGTTTTCGGCGTTCCAGCCGGAAAGCTCTTGGGCTTCATTGTATTCAGTAGAGGAATTGAAGCAAATCCAGCTAAGATCCGAGCTCTGTCACAATTGGATATCCCAAAGGACCTCAAACAAATACAAAAGTTAACCGGATGCGTGGCGGCTCTAAGCCGCTTTATCTCCCGCTTGGGAGAAAAGGCCCTACCCCTTTACCGCCTCCTTCGGCGCACCGAACACTTCAAATGGATGGATGCAGCCACGGCCAGACTCGACGAAATAAAAGCCATACTGGCAACAAACCCAGTCCTGGCCGCGCCAAACATCGGTGAACCAATGCTATTATACATTGGGGCAACACATGAGGTTGTAAGTGCAGTGCTTGTCGTCGAACGAGAAGCGGACGGACACAAATTCCCCCTTCGAAAGCCGGTCTATTATGTGTCCACTGTCCTCACTCCCTGCAAATCACGGTACCCGCGTTATCAAAAGATTGCGTACGTGGTATTCATGGCATCCCGGAAGCTACGACACTACTTTTAAGAGTGTTCAATAACAGTAGCCTCGGAAGTACCACTTAATGATATTATAAACAACGGTGACGCAACGGGCCGGATTGCAAAATGGGCCATTGAGCTCCTCCCGTTCGACATAACTTATAAGCCATGACGAGCCATCAAGTCGCAAGTCTTGGCCGACTTCGTCGCAGAATGGACGGAGGCCAAACTCCCTAAAGAGTACGTCACATATTCTAATTGGATCATGCATTACGACGGCTCCAAGATGTTGGCTGGACTAGGGGCTGGCGTCGTTTTGACGTCCCCCACAGGAGACACAGTTCAATACGTACTACAGATTATGTACATGGACTCCAACAATGCAGCCGAATATGAGGCCATCTTACATGGTCTCCGGATGGCAGTATCCATGGGCATCCAATGCCTAGAGGTGCGCGGGGACTCGAACCTCGCAATATCCTAAATAAATGGAGACTTCGATGCCAAGGATCCAAAAATGGCAGCTTACCGCAATGCTGTCCTAAAAATGTCAGCTCGGTTCGAGGGGCTTGAATTTCACCATATAGCCCGGGAAAATAATCAGGCAGCAGATGTCCTGGCACGCATCGGCGCAAAATGCGATGTAGTCCCCCCCAACATCTTCTTGGAAAGGCTGTTCAAGCCATCCGTAGTATGGGAAGGGGAGCCGAACAATAACAGCCCGGACTCAACTGCACTGCCCGACACCGAACATTCTGACACAATCGGAGGCTCTGCCAATGAAATAACACCTTCAGCCCACATAATAATGGCCGTTATCGCCCCGTGGACAGAACCATTCCTCGCCTACCTTACTAGGCAGGAACTCCCCGAGGACCAAAATGAGGCACGCTGCATAGTGCGGCCATCCAAAGCCTACAGAGTCCACGCGGGAGAGCTTTATAAGAAAAGCACTACCGGAGTCCTTCAAAGGTGCATCTCCGAAGAGGAGGGGCGGAACCTCCTGGCTGAAATTCATGCTGGACTTGGTGGTCATCACGCTGCAGCCCGGTCCCTTGTAAGCAAGGCCTTCCGTACATGCTTTTATTGGCCGACGGCCCGGGCAGACGCTCAGGACTTAGTCCAATGATGCACCGGTTGCCAGCACTTTGCAAACCAAAGCCATATGCCACCCACCGCCCTCCAAATTATCCCCATTACTTAGCCCTTCGCGGTCTGGGGGCTTGATATGGTTGGACCCCTTAAAGGCGGAACCCACAAGCAAAAATACTTACTGGTCATGGTGGATAAGTTCACCAAATGGATAGAAACCAAGCCTGTTAAGATGGCCGAATCCGGACCGGTGATAGACTTTATATCCGGGGTTGTACACTGTTATGGCGTCCCCCACATCATCATCACTGATAATGGCACGAACTTCACGGCCGACGAGGTAAAACTCTGGTGCAAAAACATGGGCATCAAGCTTGATTATGCTTCCGTCTATCACCCACAAACTAACGACCAGGTAGAACATGCAAATGGTCTAATCATGAGCGGCATCAAACCCAGATTAGCGCGGTCCCTCAAGGAATCTAACACGCACTGGGTAGAGGAGCTCGACTCCGTACTCTGGGGGCTGCGGACCACGCCAAATCGCACCACCGGATACACACCATTCTTTATGGTGTACGGCGCAGAGGCAGTTTTGCCTTGCGACATAATTCATGACTCACCTCGAGTGCGCATGTACGAAGAAAGAGAAGCCGAGCTCGATCGGTAGGACAGCTTGGACGCATTGGAGGAGGAGCGTGACGTGGCAAAAGCCCATTCCGCATTCTATCAACATCAGCCTCGAAGATACCAAAGCAGAGAAGTACGGGCCAAAAATTACAACGTTGGCGAATTAGTTCTACGACTACCGGACAAGAAAAAGGACAAACTCAAGCCCAAGTGGGAAGGTCCCTTCATAATTGACCAAGTCCTAACTGGTGGAGCGTACCGTCTGCGGGATGCATCGGATAACTGACTCGAGCCAAACCCATGGAACGCAGCCCGTCTCCGAAGATTCTATGCCTAGCGTCGGACTCTGTGTTCGTCTCCTTCCTCTGTCCATCTTTTATAATTTCTATCTTACATTTTTCTTCTTCTTCTCTCTCTCTCTCATATAGCCTCTAAAGGCTCATAAAGTGATGCGCTATCCACGCTCATTAAACCTGGGGGCTTCTTTAAACAGAAGCTTATTCATGCGGGCTTCATGCCCAACACATGTGTCACACTTCCGCATGTACCTTTTATTCACCATTATATGCATCGATATGACTTAAGTTTTGGCCAAGCTGGGTTGCCTGGCTCCTGTGCTTACCCCTACATTCCCGATTGTTCGGCTAGGTGGTAAAGGGAGCACCTCTGCGATTGTTACTGCCGGGTCAGCCGGACGTGTACCTCAGAATGGGTGAAGCCGAAAGCTAGCGTTCTTAAGGGAATATTCAGTCGGTGAACTAAAGATGATCTTTTTTTACTTTTATCTATACACCCCCAGATGTTTTTCCTGCGTTTCTTTTCACAGCATGGACATGCACCTTAGGGCATGCCTCCCAAGGAAAGGAACCCCTAACGGAACTATTCTCCCTAGAAGATGTTTCTTACTAACCATGTAATATAACATACCTAGTCGGGCACTTGTCTGTTCACGCCCTAATGACCCTACGCCTGGTCTCCATGCATTCCCCGGTTCCTATATAACCGCATGGGAATTCAGACACACTCCGGACCGTCAGGTCCCGAGGCTGAAGCAAAAAGGTTGGCCATGACAAATGATCTACAATCCGGCTAGAAGGCATTATAAATGTCAATTAAATTACATAGTCATTTTGACTGGTTGTATTCCTCTTCAATACCATCTAACAGGCTGTCTAATTTACAGTCCTGCTGGGAATACTTGGCAGCCAACTCTACTTGGCCGTATACTAAGCTTACAGGGATCTCCTTCCCATCGGGTCTTGTAGGACCGACCTCGGCCATGTGGTTGGGGTCAGCCTTTGCGTACCGCGTCTTCACCATGGCCCAGGCCTCCCTAGCGCCTTGACGGCAGGCTGATATCTTCCACAATTGGAAGCGCCACCGTGCTCCCTTTAGCTTCTCCGCAAGCTCTTCAAGACCTTCGGGCATGGAGACGGATGGCCAAAGGGCCTGGGCGACGCCTCGCATCGCCTGCCGAACTCGATCGAGCAGTTGCGAGAGCTTGGGAAGAAGGTCACCCGTAGAACCGAGCATCTCCTCTATAGGACGACCTGTTAGCACACCTACAGACATTGCTCTGTTAGTCGACTTCCCCACCGAACTTTCTTTCAAAAGGTTCATTCAAGCACTTACTAAATATGCCGCGCCGAAGCCGCTGATTCTCCTTCACGGAGTCTGACAGCTGGGCACGAACATCTTTCAGCTCGATGCCCAGCCTGGTGTTGGCATCTTGGAGATCGTTCTTCTCCCCCATCACCTTTATCAGCACCCTCTCACCAACCTTTAGCTGGCGTAGGAGGTGTTGCCTTTCCGGATTCAATCCGGCGCCATCTGCAATTTCATTTGTCAGATTCGCACCAAAGCCGTGCTTCGCAAAATACTTATCTTTCAAAGTGAATATTACCAGAGGGGGTCTCCTTAGGCTCCCCTGCCGCGGCTAGTCCGGCCTCAAGTTGGGCTTTGCACTCTTCCAGCTCCTTGGACAGTAGGGAATTCTTTTCCGTAAGAACCTGCATCAAAAATGATCCTTAAATCAGTTATTCTAACTGTTTCATGTCTCGGGGGCTACTGGTATATACATATAATTACCAGAATTTTCTTACCCGTATGTCTTTTACATATTGCTCCATGGCTCTGGCTAGACCATTTTGAGCGGCACGGAGGTGCGCATCTCCCGAGTTGAAGGCATCTAACGCCCCTTGGGAGAAACAAGCGTCGCGAAGAATTGTCCGGCGACGCCTGTGGTTCATGGCACTCTCCACCTCAGAGTTGGTGGCAGACAACCCGTCCACATCCTCCGTCGGAGGAGCGTCTGGCGCGTGCCTTGCGTTCGCCTCCGCCTCCGGACCAGGCTTTGGAGCCTGGCTGGTGGAGGCGCGATTGGCAGCCTCTCTGGGTATAGTCCGGCGAGGTCTCTTTGTCCTGAAGAAAGCACGAGTGTCAATGTGCCTCGAAGGTATAACACCTGGGATAAGGGGGCGCGCCATACCTTTGCGCTGACGCCTCGGTCCGGACTGCACTTCTTTTCGGCCCACGGGGCCCTACGGCCCCTCGTTGGCTTGTCACCGCAGGTTCGGCCTTCCACCTTAAAAACCTCCCCTGCAAAGTTCGGTTGCAATCAGGAAACTGAACACGAGTGGGCGGACACCTATTTGGGGTACTGGGACTTCAATCTCAGGTACCTGGGGCGTCAGGATTAGCCCTGGGTAATCGGCCGTAATGGCCACCAAGGCGTTGTCCTCGCTCAATTGATGGAACACTCCATCAATCAGCTCCATAGATATGTCCTGATCCTCTTGAGAGGCTGGGTCGAGGGATCGTCCTGGGTCCTCGGGTTGTGGAGGAGGGCTGCTTATTTCCTTAACAGCCCCGCGCAGTTCCTGCGTTAAAGTCGTCAGACTGAATATTTAACAATGGGAATACAAAACGGATGGACAAGTAAATATGGCCTCTTACCCAGCTCGGGGGATTGTGCATGGAGAATCCACCCTGAGGGTTGGCGCGGAGAAATTCCTCCTCTTCTCCCTTATACAAAGTGGACAAGATCTTTAGTAGAGCGGCAGCTGAATCCAGCCCCTTACGACCGTAGCGGGTGGCATCGTCCTCCCCGTTGAAGTCCCACATGGGGTGGCTTCTATACTGAAGTGGCTGCACCCCCGCATAATGCATTTGGCCATAACCCTGATCATGGTTAGTCCGGAATGGGCTAACAATCTTATTCAGCCCATCAGGTAAATGATGTCCCTGTCACTTTCCCTCTGAGGGCTCCATGGGCGCCAGCTTAGGTGCTTCTTTAAGGGAGCACTGTTGAATTCAGGGAGGCCGATCCGGACAGGATCCGGCAGCGGGACGTCTTCTATATAGAACCATTCCGAGGGCCAGTCTTCGGACGCCTTCTTTGGGTTCCGGACAGATATCCAGTCCCGGCGATGCGCCACACTTCGGCTCCGCCCACTTGATACATTGACCCCTTCTTGGAACGGGGCACAAGGCAAAATAGCTCCTTCCACAGTCCGAAATGAGCTTCAACACCCAAGAACAGCTCGCAGAGGGCTACAAAGCCCGCGATATGCAATACTGAGGCATGCATGAGATGTTGTAGCTGGAGGCCGTAGAACTCCAGCAGCCCCCGGAGAAATGGATGGATTGGAAATCCGAGCCCCCTTATTAAGGGATAAGGCACACCCGCTCTCCTTTGGAGGGATTAGGGGCATTCTCTGCTTGCTCTCTGCCGTTGTAGACGGCAAGACCGGCTCGAACCGGGACCATATAGGCTGGGGGGAGAAATCCCTTGGTCTGGAGTGTCACTAGCTCGCTATGCGGGATGGAACATCTCTCCCAATATCCAGGCTTAGGGCTGGAAGGGCGAGGGGAGGAGTTGCGACGGCTGGCCATGGTGGAATGGACCTTTGTCGGATGCGCTCTGATGAACACTCGCGGAGGGGAGAAGGTGTGGATTGGATCTAAATCCTCGTCCCCTTAAATAGGGCAGCTCATTTATGCGGCTAGGGGTGTGAATGTAAAAACACCCAGTCTTTTCATATTCGCTTGACACGTGGGAAGCGGCCATTATTCGGCGTAGAAGCCAAGAAGCGCAACATCTACAAGAAACCGGAATTTATTCAAACAGGTACACAGAATTTGGAGGAGAACCCACCTTGCAATGCCGAAGATAATCTGCGCGCCGGACTCATCATCATTGAAGCATGGTTCGGGGGCTACTGAGGGAGTCCTGGATTAGGGGGTGTTCGGATAGCCGGACTATACCTTCAGCCGGACTCCTGGACTATGAAGATACAAGATTGAAGACTCCGTCCCGTGTCCGAAAGGGACTTTCCTTGGCGTGGAAGGCAAGCTTGGCGATACGGATATGAAGATCTCCTACCATTGTAACCGACTCTATGTAACCCTAGCCCTATCTGGTGTCTATATAAACCGGAGGGTTTTAGTCCGTAGGACAACATACACATCAACAATCGTACCATAGGCTAGCTTCTAGGGTTTAGCCTCCTCGATCTCGTGGTAGATCTACTCTTATACTACCCATATCATCAATATTAATCAAGCAGGACGTAGGGTTTTACCTCCATCGAGAGGGCCCGAACCTGGGTCAAACTTCGTGTCCCTTGCCTCCTGTTACCATCCGGCCTAGACGCACAGTTCGGGACCCCCTACCCGAGATCCGCCGGTTTTGACACCGAGAAGCATTGTTGTCATCTATGTCAAAAAGGGGGAGATTGAAAGTGCAATGTTGCACTAAATTGTTTTTGACAGCACTGATTAGGCTAAAGTGAAGCATGGATGGTTATTCCCTCTTAAATTGGAAAAACGAAAAGTGGTCTGCCCAAGAAAAGAAGAGTACCATAAAGTTTTCTTGTTTCTTGAGTCCTTAGGGAAGCCACACTATTAAGGGGGGTGCATCATAAAAACATCCATGGAATAAACTTACCTTCCCACATTGATCTGAAAATCTTAGTGTAAAGTTTCTGTTCAGGACGGAACTTCCGGGACGGTCGGAACTTCCAGGGACCTAAAGGTCCGGCAGGGGTCCGGGAAGCTTCCGGGGTATCTAGAGAAACTGCTCGTTTTGTGCAATCTCTCTGTGTAGCCCAGAACCTCTCCAGACCCTGGCCGGAACTTCCGTCCCCCGGAACTTCCAGTCTCCAGAACTTCCGTCCCCTATTTCAGCAGATTTCGGGGTACTACTGAGTTGTGCAAACTCTCTGTGTAGCCCGGAACCTGGCCGGAACTTCCGTCCGCGGCCGGAACTTCCAGGCTACGCAAAAATCTGCCTCTAATAGCCAGATTCCATCCCCACCTATAAACAGTCTTCTTATTCCTCACGAAGAAGGGGACGACTCCATTTCTCTCACCTCCATTTCCAGACCTTGATTTCTTGGAGATCTCCCTCCTTGGCCAACCAAAGATCTTGATCTTTTGAGAAGCGAAGGAGAAGTTCTCGATCAACACATTCACCAAAGAGAAAGTTGATCCCCCCTTGTTTTTGCGGTGCATCTTGTTACTCTTGGAGGTTGGAGACTCCTAGGCCGTAGGAGTGCTCCGGCGAGGAATCGACCATTGTGATTTCCACTGGAAAGTTTGTGAGGGTTTGGAGACCGCCCCAAGGTCTACCACTAGTGGTTGAGAAATGCCTTCGTGGTGTTGTATCAAAGGGAGCATAGGGTGAGCCTTCGTGGCGTTGGTGTTCCTTCATGGTAACATCGACCTTTCTAATGGTGACCTAGCTTCCCTCCAAGGAAGTGAACATCGGCATACATCCTCGTCTCCCGGAGTTGCAGTTATTCCTAACCCTAACTCTCTACTTGTGGTTACTTGTCTCTTAGCACTTACTTATATCATAACGTGCTTGCTTACTCACATATTTGTGTTACTTGTTTATCTTGCTTAGCTCTTAGCATCATACTTGCAATTGTTAGGCTCACTTTCATTTTCCGCATTATTGCCTAAAATTGCTAAATAATAATTAAAATTTGTAATTGTACCTATTCACCCCCCTCTAGTTCCATATCGATCCTTTCAATGGTTGAGAAGGTGTCATCGTAGTCAATTCTTTGAACTTGTCGAAAACCTTCTGCAACAAGTCGAGCTTTGTAGATAGTAACATTAACATCAACGTCGGTCTTCTTCATGAAGATCCATTTATTCCCTATGGCTTGCCGATCATCGGGCAAGTAAACCAAAGTCCATACTTTGTTCTCATACATGGATCCTATCTCAGATTTTATGGCCTCAAGCCATTTTGCGGAATCTAGGCTCATCATCGCTTCCTCATAGTTCATAGGTTCATCATGGTCTAGTAACATGATTTCCAAAACAGGATTACTGTTCCACTTTGGTGCGGAACGTGCTCTGGTTGACCTACAACGTTCGGTAGTAACTTGATCTGAAGTTTCATGATCATTATCATTATGTTCCTCTCTAGTTGGTGTAGGCATCACTGGAACTAATTTATGTGATGAGCTACTTTCCAATTTGAGAGAAGACACAATTACCCCATGAAGTTCTACTTTCCTCCCACTCACTTCTTTCGAGAAAACCCCTTCTCTAGAAAGGATCCATTCTTAGAAACAAAGAACTTGCCTTCGGATATGTGATAGAAGGTGTACCCAACAGTTTCTTTTGGGTATCCTATGAAGATACACTTCTTTGTTTTGGGTTCGAGCTTATCGGGCTGAAGCCTTTTCACATAAGGATCACAACCCCAAACTCTAAGAAATGACAGCTTAGGTTTCTTGCCAAACCACAGTTCATACGGTGTCGTCTCAACGGATTTAGATGGTGCCCTATTTAACATGAATGAAGTTATCTCTAACGCATAACCCCAAAACGATAGTGGTAAATTGGTAAGAGACATCATAGATCGCACCATATCTAATAAAGTACGGTTACGACGTTCGGACACACCATTACGCTGTGGTGTTCTAGGTGGCGTGAGTTGTTGTTCCATGTTGTTTTAAATGAAGGCCAAACTCGTAACTCAAATATTCACTTCCGCGATCAGATCGTAGAAACATTTATTTTCTTGTTATGATGATTCTCCACTTCACTCTAAAATTATTTGAACTTTTCAAATGTTTCAGACTTGTGTTTCATTAAGTAGATATACCCATATCTTCTCAAATCATCTGTGAAGGTCAGAAAATATCGATACCCGTCGCGAGCCTCAACACTCATCGGACTGCATACATCGGTATGTATTATTTCCAATAAGTCTATGGCTCGCTCCATTGTTCTTGAGAACAGAGTCTTAGTCGTCTTGCCCATGAGGCATGGTTCGCAAGCATCAAATGATACATAATCAAGTGATTCCAAAAGTCCATCCGCATGGAGTTTCTTCATGCGTTTTACACCAATATGACCTAAACGGCAGTGCCACAAATATGTTGCACTATCATTATCAACTTTGCATCTTTTGGCATCAATATTATGAATATGTGTATCACCACGATCGAGATTCAACAAAAATCGACCACTGTTAAAGGGTGCACGACCATAAAAGATATTACTCATATAAATAGAACAACCATTATTCTCTGATTTAAATGAATAACTGTCTCGCATCAAACAAGATCCAGATATAATGTTCATGCTCAACGCAGGCACCAAATAACAATTATTCAGGTCTAAAACTAATCCCGAAGGTAGATGTAGAGGTAGCGTGCCGACGGCGATCACATCGACCTTGGAACCATTCCCGACGCGCATCATCACCTCGTCCTTAGCCAATCTTCGTTTAATCCGTAGCCCCTGTTTCGAGTTGCAAATATGAGCAACAGAACCAGTATCAAATACCCAGGCGCTACTACGAGCATTAGTAAGGTACACATAAATAACATGTATATCAAATATACCTTTGTTCACTCTGCCATCCTTCTTATCCGCCAAATACTTGGGGCAGTTCTGCTTCCAGTGACCAGTCCCTTTGTAGTAGAAGCACTCAGTTTCAGGCTTGGGTCCAGACTTGGGCTTCTTCTCAGGAGAGACAACTTGCTTGCCATTCTTCTTGATGTTCCCCTTCTTTCCCTTGCCCTTTTTCTTGAAACTAGTGGTCTTGTTAACCATCAACACTTGATGCTCTTTCTTGATTTGTACCTCCGCAGCTTTGAGCATAGCGAAGAGCTCGGGAATTGTCTTATCCATCCCTTGCATGTTATAGTTCATCAAGAAGTCTTTGTAGGTTGGTGGCAGTGATTGAAGACCCATGTCAATAACACTATCATTTGGAAGATTAACTCCCAGCTGAGTCAAGTGGTTATGGTACCCAGACATTCTGAGTATGTGTTCACTGACAGAACTGTTCTCCTACATCTTGCAGCTATAGAACTTGTTGGAGACTTCATATCTCTCAACTCATGCATTTTCTTGAAATATTAACTTCAACTCCTGGAACATCTCATATGGTCCATGACGTTCAAAACGTCTTTGAAGTCCTAATTCTAAGCCGTAGAGCATGGCACACTGAACAATAGAGTATTCATCAAATCGAGCTTGCAAATGTTCATAACGTCTGCATCAGCTCCTGCAACAGGTCTGTCACCTAGCGGTGCATCAAGGACATAATTTTTCTGTACAACAATGAGGATAATCCTCAGATCATAGACCCAGTCTGCATCATTGCTACTATCATCTTTCAACTTAGTTTTCTCTAGGAACATATAAAAAACATAGGGGAGCTACAACGCGAGCTATTGATCAACAACATGGATATGAAAAAACTATCAGGACTAAGTTCATGATAAATTAAGTTCAATTAATCATATTACTTAAGAACATATAAAAACATAAGGGAGCTACAACACGAGCTATTGATCAACAACATGGATATGAAAAAACTATCAGGACTATCTTGACGCCTTGGGACTCCGCGCCCTCGAGTCATCTAAATGATCACGTGATCCATATCAACTAAACCATGTCTGATCATCACGTGAGATGGAGTAGTTTTCAATGATGAACATCTCTATGTTGATCATATCTACTATATGATTCACGTTCGAACTTTCAGTCTCCAGTGTTTCGATGCCATGTCTGTACATGCTAGGCTCGTCAAGTTTAACCCGATTATTCCGCATGTGCAAAACTGTCTTGCACCCGTTGTATGTGAATGTAGAGCCTATCACACCCGGTCATCATGTGTGTCGGCGTCCTGGGAACGGGGGTCCCCAGACTTGCCTGCCTGCGGCCCACGGCGTGGATCCACCAGCGGCCCTGTACGGCCCATCTTCACCAGCAAGCACTCAAGACCCTCACGAGGGGCAAAGCCTCGCGAGGCGGGCGATGCAAGACCTCCTCGGTGTTGGGGATCGTAGCAGAAATTTAAAATTTTCTACGCATCACCAAGATCAATCTATGGAGTAATCTAGTAATGAGGGGAAGGGGAGTGCATCTACATACCCGTGTAGATTGCTAAGTGGAAGCATTGCAAGAACGCGGATGAGGTAGTCGTACTCGTGGCGATTCAGATCGCGGTCGATTCCGATCTAAGCGCCGAACAACGGCGCCTCCGCGTTCAACACACGTGCAGCCCGGTGACGTCTCCCAAGCCTTGATCCAGCAAGGAGAGAGGGAGAGGTTGGGGAAGACTCCGTCCAGCAGCAGCACGACGGCGTGGTGGTGGTGGAGGAGCGCGGTACTCCAGCAGGGCTTCGCCAAGCACTACGAGAGACGAGGAGGGAGGGAGGTAGGGCTGCGCCTTGGGGAGAGAGACTCGTGTGTTGGGCAGCCCCAAAACCTCCACTATATATAGGGGGAGGGGAGGGGCTGCGCCCCCACCTAGGGTTCCCTCCCTAGGGGTGGCGGAAGCCCCCAGATCCCATCTGGGTGGCGGCCAAGGGGGAGAGAGAGGGGGGCGCACCTAGGGTGGGCCTTAGGGCCCATCTGCCCCTAGGGTTTGCCCCCTCTCCTCTTGAGGGCGCCTTGGGCCTTGGTGGGAGGCGCCCCAGCCCACCTAGGGGATGGTCCCTTCCCATTCTTGGCCCACGCAAGCCTCCGAGGCTGGTGGCACCTCCCGGTGGACCCCCGGAACCCTTCCGGTGGTCCCGGTACATTACCAGTGATGCCCGGAACACTTCCGGTGGCCAAATCCACACTTCCTATATATCAATGTTTACCTCCGGACCATTCTGGAACTCCTCGTGACGTCCAGGATCTCATCCGGGACTCTTAACAACATTCTGTAACCGCATACATACTTTCCCTATAACCCTAGCGTCATCGAACCTTAAGTGTATAGACCCTATGGGTTTGGGAATTATGCAGACATGACCGAGACATCTCTCTGGTCAATAACCAACAGCGGGATCTGGATACCCATGTTGGCTCCCACATGTTCCATGATGATCTCATCAGATGAACCACGATGTCAAGGATTCAATCAATCCCGTATACAATTCCCTTTCTCTACTGGTATGATACTTTCCCGAGATTCGGTCGTCGGTATCCCGATACCTTGTTCAATCTCGTTACCGGCAAGTCTCTTTACTCGTTCTGTAACACATCATCCCGTGATCAACCCCTTGGTCACATTGTGCACATTATGATGATGTCCTACCGAGTGGGCCCAGAGATACCTCTCCGCTACACGGAGTGACAAATCCCAGTCTCAATTCGTGCCAACCCAACAGACACTTTCGGAGATACCCGTAGTGCACCTTTATAGCCACCCAGTTACGTTGTAACGTTTGGTACACCCAAAGCATTCCTACGGTATTCGGGAGTTGCACAATCTCGTGGTCTAAGGAAATGATACTTGACATCAAAAAAGCTTTAGCATGCGAACTACACGATCTTGTGCTATGCTTAGGATTGGGTCTTGTCCATCACATCATTCTTCTAATGATGTGATCCCATTATCAATGACATCCAATGTCCATGGTCAGGAAACCGTAACCATCTATTGATCAATGAGCTAGTCAACTAGAGGCTTACTAGGGACATGGTGTTGTCCATGTATCGACACATGTATCTGAGTTTCCTATCAATACAATTCTAGCATGGATAATAAACGATTATCATGAACAAGGAAATATAATAATAACTAATATTGCCTCTAGGGCATATTTCCAACAGTCTCCCACTTGCATTAGAGTCAATAATCCAGTTCACATCGCTATGTGATTAACACTCAAGGTCACATCGCCATGTGACTAACACCCAAAGAGTTTACTAGAGTCAATAATCCAGTTCACATCATTATGTGATTAACACTCAATGAGTTCTGGGTTTGATCATGTTATGCTTGTGAGAGAGGTTATAGTCAACGGGTCTGCAACTATCAGATCCGCATGTACTTCGCAAAACTTTATGTCATATCGTAGATGCTGCTACCACGTTCCACTTGGAGCTATTCCAAATGGTTGCTCCATTATACATATCTGGTTTTTCTACTCATAGTCATCTGGATAGGTGTTAAAGCTTGCATTGACGTAACTCTTAACGCCGAACTCTTTATCACCTCCATAACCGAGAAATATTTCCTTATTCCTCTAAGGATAATTTTGACCACTGTCCAGTGATCCACTCCTGGATCACCTTTGTACCCTCTTGCCAGACATGTGGCAAGGCACATGAGGGAGTCCTGGATTAGGGGGTCTCCGGACAGCCGGACTATATCCCTTGGCCGGACTGTTGGACTATGAAGATACAAGATTGAAGACTGCGTCCCGTGTCCGGATAGGACTCTACTTGGCGTGGAAGGCAAGCTAGGAAGTACGGATATGGATATCTCCTCCTTTGTAACCGACCTTGTGTAACCCTAGCCCCCTCCGGTGTCTATATATACCGGAGGGTTTTAGTCCATATGACAACATACAATCATACCATAGGCTAGCTTCTAGGGTTTAGCCTCTCTGATCTCGTGGTAGATCTACTCTTGTAATACCCATATCATCAAGAATAAATCAAGCAGGACGTAGGGTTTTACCTCCATCAAGAGGGCCCGAACCTGGGTAAAACATCGTGTCCCCTGCCTCCGGTTACCATCCGCCTTAGACGCACAGTTCGGGACCCCCTACCCGAGATCCACCGGTTTTGACACCGACATTGGTGCTTCATTGAGAGTTCCTCTGTGTCTTCATCGTTAGGCTGGATGTCTCCTTTGATCATCGGTAGTGATGCAGTCCAGGGTGAGACTTTTCTCCCTGGACAAATCTTCGTATTCAGCGGCTTCGCACTACGGGCCAACTCGCTTGGCCATCTGGAGAAGATCGAAAATTACGCCCCTGGCCATCAGGTCAGATTTGGAAACTTAAACTACACTGCCGATGTCCGCAGAGACTTGATCTTCGACGGATTTGAGCCCCTGCCGAGGGCGCCACATGTTCTCGATGAGCATGATTTAGCTCTGCCATCGGACAATGTTCAGGAGATCGCACCGATAACTGCTCCGACCCTCAATTTGGAGCCTATCGCGCCATCCGAGGATGGAGGGATAGACCCTGCCACGGAGGCCGCACTCTTAGCGGCGATCGAGCCGAGGATCGACCTTACCCTTCACGAGAGCCGTGTTGCTAAACTGCCGGATCCTTCTCCGGCCACGGACTCCGAACCGCGTGCGCCCGTTCCTATCGAATCCGATTGGGCGCCAATCATTGAGTTTACCTCCGCAGATATTTTTCAGCACTCGCCCTTCGGCAACATACTGAACTCATTAAGGTCTCTCTCCTTGTCAGGAGGATCCTGGCCGAACTATGTCCGGCAGGATCGGGATGCGGATGACAAAGAACTTCGCCGCCCACCCACCACCCACTTAGTAGCCACTGTCGATGACTTAACCGACACGCTCGACTTTGACTTCGAAGACATCGACGGTATGGACGACAATGTAGGAGACGAACCGGAACAACTGCCCACAGGGCATTGGACGCCCACTTCATCACATGACGTATACATGGTGGACACACCAAAAGAAAACGACGACGAGGAACGGAAGAACGCAACGAAGGGTTGTCCCCTCGAGAAGCAGTCAAAGCGGCGGCGTAAGCGCCGCTCCAAATCCCGCCTCGACAAAAACAACGATCATATAGACCCAGCGTTAGAGCAGGGTGAACCATCACCGGACCACGGCAACACGGAGAATCAAACCGAACAACCCGACTCTGTCAAAGATAATAGTCTGGACGACATCAAACCGGACAGACACTCGGAGCAACAGAATGCCCATCAAAGGCTTGTTGCCACCGCGAGGAGTCTAAAAAAGCAGAAGCAAAGGCTCAAGGCTGCGCAAGACACACTCAAAATCAGATGGAGTAAAGTACTCAACACAACAGCGAAGTACGGCGGTAATCGCCACACCAAGAGCTACTCGAAGCGGAAGTTGCTACCTGAATTCGATGAGGAGGCCTTAGATCCCCCGCAACCAAATATTAAAATGGCCATCTGGCCGGATAGTCGACCTCACGGCCAACATAGAGCAGCAAACAACGCCGCACATAAGCCAATACGCGATCCACGCGAGGGCTCGCATCAAAAGGACGGCGCAACCAGATCCATCTATGGACCACGCAAGCGCCCTCCAGCATACGATGCAACACAACAAACATCCGAACATCACGGTACACCCAGATACAGGGGTGCCGCACACCCCCTATGTTTCATCGATGAGGTGCTGGACCATGAATTTCCAGAGGGATTCAAACCCGTAAACATAGAGGCATACGACGGAACAACAGACCCTGGGGTCTGGATTGAGGACTATATCCTCCATATCCATATGGCTCGAGGAGATGATCTCCATGCCATCAAGTACTTACCCCTCAAGCTCAAAGGGCCAGCTCGGCACTGGCTTAAAAGCCTCCCCGAAAGCTCCATTGGAAGCTGGGAAGAGCTCGAAGACGCTTTTCTGGCAAATTTTTAAGGGACTTATGTCCGACCTCCGGATGCGGATGATTTGAGTCATATAACTCAACAGCCCGGAGAGTCAGCCCGAAAGCTTTGGAACAGGTCCGGACGCCGAAGCCTTGGCAGCTTTTAAGCACAGCGTCCGAGTCGAATGGCTTGCCAGACACCTCGGCCAAGAAAAGCCGAGAACAATGGCAGCATTAACAAGCCTCATGACCCGCTTTTGCGCGGGCGAGGACAGCTGGCTAGCCGGATGCAGCACCAGCGACCCAAGTACATCCAAAGTTAGAGATGGAAACGGGAAATCACGACGCAACAAAAATAATAAGCGCCGGAATAAAGAAGACATCCCGAAGAGTAAGGCGGTAAACGCCGGATTCAGAAGCTCTCAGCCAGGTCAGCAAAAGCCGTCCTCTAAAGGCGCCAGAGATGAACTGACCAGCCTAAACAAAATTCTGGACCAAATATGTCAGACCCATAGCACCCCCGATAAACCTGCAAATCATACCCACAGAGAATGTTGGGTCTTCAAGCAGTCTGGCAAGCTCAACGCCGAACATAAGGGGCAGGATACACCAAGCGAAGACGAGGATGAGCCTCGCAAGCAAAACACTGGGGAACAGAAGAAATTTCCACCAGAAGTCAAAACAGTAAACGTGTTACACGTGATAAAGGGGAGAAGCAAAGCTGCATTCCCAGATAAACATGCCCAAGGGCCTATCACCGCGGAGTTCTGCCACTGGCCGTCTCAACCAATCACCTTCGACCATCAGGATACTCAGCAAGTATCCGGAGTGCAGGATGGGCTGCCTTGGTATTAGATCCAATAATTGACGGATACCACTTCACACGATCCCTGATGGACGGCGACAGCAGCTTAAACCTGATATATCAGGACACAATCCGCAAAATGGGGATAGACCCAACGAAAATTTGCCGCAGCAATACTACCTTTAGAGGAGTAACGCCAGGCCCAGGGGCTCATTGCACGGGCTCCCTGCTACTAGAAGTTGTATTCGGCTTCCCCGACAACTTCCGTAGCGAAAATTTAACCTTCCACATTGCTCCGTTCCAAAGTGGCCATCAAGCACTACTTGGACGTGAAGCTTTCGCTCGCTTTAACGCAATACCGCATTACGCTTCCCTCACGCTTAAGATGCCCGGTCCACGTGGCATCATTACAGTAAATAGAAATATTGAGCGATCCTGTGCGCCAAAGAGAGTGCGGCTGCCTTGGCAGCCGCACACTAAAACGACCTCACCAACTAAAGCATTCGATAGGTCGTCAAGACCACGGACACGGTTACACGAGTCCGGGCAGCTATATGTAATTCCTACAGGTTTGATGACCACACCCCTATTACAAATACAAGGGGCTCAATGCGCACAGACAAGTGGCAATTTTCACTCATCTTCAACTGTACATGGTTTCTTTAAACATACTTTTTTGCACGACAAATTTTCACCTAAGTTCCTCTCTTTTACAGATGACCATCGTGCTACACCCGTCCAGAATACGTCACAACAGAGACACAGGCGCAGACGTGCAGCAGGGACCTGTTCAAAGGATTCTTTTTAGATTAAGACCCTACGTCAACCTTTTTTACTGTCTCTTGTTGATACACATCCCTCGGATTCTCAGTACAATTGAGAAGGATGCTGACGTCTTGGCATGTGGCCACGCCAGAACAATGCATGTACCTGGACACTAGGGGCTTATTACAAAGGGCACTATTTAGGCCCGGTTCACACCATAAAGACCGAATACCTTAGGGAGTGTTCGGCGTTGCGAGTTTGGCCTTATATGCATCAGCTCCGAATCATGTCTTTGGTCAAATGTTGGGTTTACCCGGCTCCTCTGTTTTGCTGCCTTACATCCCGCTCTATCGGCTAAGGCGGCACCAGGAGAACTACTGCAATTGTGCCCTGGTTCATCCGGACGAGCACCTCAGTAGAGAAAGCCGAAAACTGACTGTCATGATATAGCGCGAGACTGGTCAACCACTTGATGATCTATCGGAATCTTAGAATTCCTCCGCCTTAACGAAGGGCCGTTTCCCGGCCAGGCACGTGCGCACCCCGAACTCGGGTGAGTGCGGAGCCACCAGGGGCTATATAGTAGCCCCACTGTCAAACTCCTATGGCTAAGTGGAAGTGTTAAAGCATTATAGTCCGGTTACCTAGTTCGCTGCGCTATCACCTCCTTATTAGGACCAAGACGTTGGATTAAGTGTGAATATGCGTCTTCTGTGAACACCCCCACATTCTATGCGTGGGGGCTGAAGCCGATGACTACAATCTTTCAGGTTATATACATGTATACATAAACGGCCGCACAGGAGGCATCACAATACTTTTGGGCACAAGTATAAATACAACCTTGATAAATTCAATAAAACATTGTTTTTACAATGGGAATACATGTCACTCAAACATAATATTCTTCGAGCACTGGGCCTCTATCAAACGAGCACCCTCAAGAACTTCTTCAAAATAGTGCTCGGCAGCCACTCGGCCTATGGCCGAACCCTGCGCCACAACAGTGGTAGCATCCATCTCCGCCCAGTATGCTTTGACACGGGTAAGGGCCATCCGCGAGCCTTCTATACACGCCGACCTCTTCATCGCATTGATGTGCGGCACCTCACCAAAGAACTACTGCACTAAGCTGAAATAGCTGTTCGACTTCGGCTTTTCCGGCCATAGATGATCTACGACGGACCTCATGGCAAGTTCGGGCAATCTATTGCGTTTGGCCCATTCGGCAAGCAGCGAAAAGGGCTTCCCAGCCACAATATCACCGGCTTCACGCAGCTCCTCCTTCTTCGCTCTCATGGCAGAGCGGGTGTCTTTGGTTGCCATCATGGCCTTTTCAAGGTCCGTTGCCTTCGCTCGGTTTTCTTCTTCAAGGAACTGGCAACGGTCGGCAGTGTCTTTTAACTTTACGGCCATCTTTTCTTTGCTCTCGCAATGTGCGGCCTTCTCGGCTCTTAACTCTTCGGCCGCCTTCAAAGCAGTCGCATTACTACTTCTTGCTTGTTCTTTGGCTCGGGCAAGTTTCGCCGAAGGGTCTCCACGGTGGCAGCTCCATCTGCAGTCAAAACATATTAAAGATGCTGGCATCACGCTGCTCTTGCTATGTGATATTCACCAGAAAACATCACTTACCCTGTGCCTCGTCAAGCCGCTTGTTAACAAGCTCGATGTCAGCATCTGCCGCATCCAGTTGCCGCTTTAGTTCGGCAAACTCATTAGTCCGGCTAGCCACCGGAGCTTCCACCACCTGCACATAAAAGCAGTATAGTTATTACATTGGACTACGATCCTCTGTTTGCCGCCGCTCTTGGCAACAACCAGAGTCTCAGGGGCTACTATCTACACAGGGCACACCTAAAAATGTGTGGTACTATCACAAATGTATATCATTTTATGTACCTCAAAGCCCGTTAGTAGACTCATAAAGGCGTCATGCAACCCGCTTTCGGCGGACGAAATCCTTTCCATCACCGTACCCATCAACATACGGTGTTCTTCCGAGATGGTCGCTTGCTTTACCAGATCCCTCGGTGCGTCCGACCGCATACCAGACGGTGCCGGACTCCTTTGTTTGCTCTCTTCAAGAGCCGGATGCTGGGGACTTTGGGTGACTATAGGATTATCTTCTGGCCTCACCGGATTCGGAGAGGCCCTCCGTGACGACACTTCAAGGTCGCCCGCTTCTTGAGCGGGGGAGTCCGGGGGAGGCATTTCTCTCTCCATCATCTCCGGAAGAAGGTCCCCTGAAGACGAGCTCTGTTGAGAACGGCTAAGATCCGAATTGCAAGACAAACGCTTCGGTTATTTTCCTCGGAAGTAAGGTAGAATATCTTTACTATTAAGTATTTTTTGATCACTTACGGCTCGTTAGAGGGCTGATCCCTGCACGGACCTTGTGCGGCAAGAGCACCCCCCAAGGCAGGACCCTCTGTTGGAGACTTCTTCTCCCGTTTGGAAGCCTTGGTTTCCGGATCTTCAGAGGCAGTCCTCTTCCTTCCCCGGAGTGAGTGAAGGTCAGAATCTTCCCCTTGGTTATCCTCCCTCATGGAGGCGCTCATTACCTCGGTTGGAATTGGTAGCGATGGGGGCCCGCTTTCGCCATCATTATTCCCCCCTTTATCTTCCATTGAGGGCTCCGGGAAAGGTGCTAGCTCAAGCATCTTTTCCAGTACCGGATTGTCCAAACCCTCAGGAAGGGGGGCCGAACACCGAATCATCTTCGCCTTTGTTAGCCAGTCCTGGTCAAAGAGCGATTTCTCAGAAACATCATGATAAATGAAAGACGGTGTGTTCGGCTAGAGGATTACTTACTAGGTCGGCGGTGCGGTTGCTGCTCAGGCCCACGTCCTCGGTAGTATCTGGACACTCTATTTGGGGTCCGAAGAATGATTTATACATCTCCTCGTCCGTCAGGCCGAGGAAATTCTAAATAGTGCGCGGTCCTTCTGGGTTGAACTCCCACATGCGGAGGGGCCGGCGTTTGCATGGCTGGACTCGACGAACCAACATGACTTGCACCACCATAACTAGATTGAAATCTCCTTCGAAGAGATCTTGAATGCGGCTATGCAGTATAGGCACGTCCTTGGCTGGACTCCAGCTCAGCCCTCTGCTAATCCATGACATTAGTTGTGGTGGAGGGCCCGGGCGGAAAGCAGGGGCGGCCACCCACTTGGCACTCCTGGGAGCTGTGATGTAAAACCACTCCCGTTGCCATAATCCAGACACCTCTAGAAAGGAACCCTTTGGCCATGGAGCTCCAGCGATCTTGCTTATTAATGCGCCTCCGCATGCTACATGCTGCCCCTCGACCATCTTCGGCTTCACGTCAAAGGTCTTGAGCCACAGGCCGAAGTGAGGGGTAATGTGGAGGAAGGCCTCACATACGACAATAAATGCCAAGATGTGGAGAAAGGAGTCCGGGGCTATATCATGGAAATCTAGCCCGTAATAGAACATCAAACCCCTAACAAAGGGATCCAGAGTGAGGCCTAGACCTTGGAGGAAGTGGGAGATGAACACAACGTTCTCGTTGGGTTCGGAAGTAGGGACGACCTGCCCTCGGGCAGGCAGCCGATGCGAAACCTCGGTGGTCAGGTATCTGGCCTCCCTCAACTTCTTAATATCCTCTTCCGTAATGGAGGAGGGCATCCACCGGCCTTGAAGGCTAGATCCAGACATGATTGAAGGTCCGAAGCACCTAACCTGGGATTTGGGTGTTAGAACTCGAGGCGGGGGAAGGATTCGATTGAGCACGGGAGGGAAAAAAGTAAAAGCCTTGTCCCTTTATAAAGAGGGTGAATGAGGGAGTCCAGGATTAGGGGTCTCCGGACAGCCGGACTGTATCCTTTGGCCGGACTGTTGGACTATGAAGATACAAGATTGAAGACTTCGTCTCGTGTCCGGATGGGACTCTACTTGGCGTGGAAGGCAAGCTAGGCAGTACGGATATGGATACCTCCCCCTTCATAACCGACCTTGTGTAACCCTAACCCTCTCTGGTGTCTATATAAACCAGAGGGTTTTAGTCCGTAGGACAACATACAATCATACCGTAGGCTAGCTTTTAGGGTTTAGTCTCTCCGATCTCGTGGTAGATCAAATCTTGTAATACTCATATCATCAAGAATAAATCAAGCAGGACGTAGGGTTTTACCTATATCAAGAGGGCCCGAACCTGGGTAAAACACCGTGTTCCCTGCCTCCTGTTACCATCTGCCTTAGACGCACAGTTCGGGACCCCCTACCCAAGATCCGCCGGTTTTGACACCGACATTGGTGCTTTCATTGAGAGTTCCTCTATGACGTCGCCAGAAGGAAGGATGTCTCATCTCGTCTTTAAAGACGGTACTACTGTTGGGGGAGCTTTGGCTGTCGGCCAAACTCTCTGGCTAGGCGGTTTCATCATGACCGCCTGTTCAGCCGCCGCGCCGATGATGACTTCTCGGGTCATCGAAAACAGCCTCCATGTTAAATCGGCACTCGCCGAACAGATGGATCCGGTGGAGCTCACCTCCCTAAACGAGCTCTTGGGTCGCATCGCCGCCCTGGGAGTCGCTACAGACTATGATCGGATTGGGCTTAAACCCGATCAAAGGGAGATTAACTCTCTGCCGGTCACCCATCATATTGCAGTGGTGGAGGAACAATGCGGCGACCTCTCCTCCATATTGAGGACCAACTATGTCCGGATTCCTGAGCTCTCCGAGCCGGATACCCGTTCATGGGAGGACAACATCCAATCCCTGAACTTAGAGTCAGGCAGCGGGCCAGGATTATCGGGCAACACCCCGGGACCAGAATTTCCAAAATTGGAAATTCCTCGGCCCCTGGATCCCAGATCTGGTAAGGGTTCGGATTCAATCCCACCCACCCACCCAAACATAAGCGATCTTTCCCACATCAGGCAAGAGCCCCGGGAAACAGTACATCACTATTGGGCCAGATTCCTCCTTGCGATAAACAAGGTTAAGGACTGTCGCGAGGAAGACGCAATCTTACTTTTCTGCAATAATTGCACGGACAAGGGAATCCTTAACGCCATAAATCACCGTGCGATATCATGCTTCGTTGACTTGGCGTCCATAGTATGAAAGTATTGTGCGATGGAAAGTGCCTGGAAAACCAAAACAAACTTTTGGGATAATCCGGCCCTAAATATGAACCCAGTCCGAAATAAAAGGGTGCACTATCAAAAGACACCCGGGTCAACTACCAAAAAGCAAAAACCCTCTATAGGGCATGGAACCGTACTAGAGAGATGGCTCAATGGACCCTGCAAAATTCATAGTACAACGGATACAATACCAACGCACAGCCTTAGAGCATGTTGGATACTCCGGCAGGTGGCCAAAAGTGGTGAGGATCTTCTTATCCCAAATGCCACAGAGCACCATCCCGTGGATAACAATACGGTGTTAACAGTCTTTGAGACATTTGCGTCAAATAATAGGCACAAGCGAATACTCCGCATCATGGCCGAAATCTGCCATGTAGTAGCAATAAATCCATGGAGTGACACGGCTATTACCTTCAATGCCAGTGATGAACCTAAATTCTGAACAACCCGAGCACCGGCCGCGCTGGTCCTCAGTCCAATTGTGGACGGCTTTCGACTCACCAAGGTACTCATGGACGGTGGTAGTGGATTAAACCTCATCTATGAGGAAACCCTTCAAAAAATGGAAATAGACTAGAACCGCATCGAGCGAAGCAGCACAACCTTTAGAGGAATAATCCCCAGTCGGGAAGCGCGCTGTACAGGCAAAATCACACTAGATGTGGTGTTCGGCACGCCGGAGAATTATAGGTCCGAAGAGATTACGTTCCAAGTGGCCCCGTTCAGTAGCGGTTACCACGCCCTGTTAGGGCGGGAGGTGTTCACAATCTTCCAAGCCATACCCCATTACGGGTACATGAAGCTCAAAATGCCCGGGCCCAACAGAATTATCACTCTTGCTAGTGATCCGGACACAGCACTCCGCGCCGAAAACAAGACAGCCACACTGGCCCTCGAGGCATTATCCGAAGCCCTAGCGGCTGAGGAACTGACTGCGCTACGCTCCATGGTGAACAGGGACGATGTGATACTCGATAAGAGATCCAAGTCCACCTCCTTTAAACCGGCGGATGAAATAGTCAAATTCCAAGTCCATCCAACGGACCCTACAAAAACAGCTTCCATCGGGGCACAATTAAACCCTAACATAGATGCCGCACTACGAGAGTTCCTACGCAAGAACTAGGACATTTTTGCCTGGCACCCTTCAGACATGCCATTAATCCCATGCAGGCTGGCCGAGCACAGCCTCAATATTCTAAAGGGATTCAAGCCGGTCAAGCAGGCTCTTCGGCGTTTCTCTGAACCTAAGAGACAAGCCATGGGAGAGGAACTAGCCAAGTTATTGGAGGCTGGATTCATTAGAGAAATAAAACACCCGGACAGGCTATCAAACCTGGTGATGGTACCAAAGAAGGATAAATCCTGGCGCCTTTGTGTCGATTTCAAGGACCTGAATAAAGCTTGCCCAAAGGATCCCTTCCCCCTCCCCCGCATCAATCAAATTATCGATGCCACTGCAGGACACGAGTCATTGTGTTTCCTCAACGCATACTCCGGTTACCACCAAATCAAGATGGCGGAGTCCGACCAAGCCGCAACGGCATTCATCACACCATACGGTCCCTTCTGTTTCGACACAATGCCTTTTGGGCTCAAAAACACCGGCGCAACATATCAGCGCATGATTCAGACATGTCTGGAGAAACAAATCGGCAAAACAGTAGAGGCATACGTAGACGATGTGGTCGCCAAAACCAAGCACGTCGACTCTTTGATAGATGACTTGAGGATCACATTTGACAACATCCAAACATACGACATCAAGCTCAATCCAAAAAATGCGTTTTCGGCGTACCAGCCAGAAAGCTCCTGGGTTTCATTGTCTCCAGTAGAGGTATTGAAGCTAATCCGGCCAAAATCCAAGCTTTCTCACAGTTGGCTACCCCAACAGACCTCAAACAAATCCAGAAGTTAACTGGATGCGTGGCGGCTCTAAGCCGCTTTATCTCATGCTTAGGAGAAAAGGCTTTACCCCTTTATCGCCTCCTTCGGCGCACCGAACACTTTTAGTGGACGGACGCTGCCACAGCCGGATTGGAAGAAATAAAGGCCATTTTGGCAACCAACCCAATCCTGGCCGTGCCAAACATCGGCGAACCAATGTTGTTGTACATTGCGGCAACTCATCAAGTTGTAAGCACAGTGCTCGTCGTCGAACGAGAAGCTGGCGGACATAAATTCCCTCTTCAAAAGCCGGTATACTATGTATCCATTGTCCTCACTCCACACGGTACCCACATTATCAAAAGATAGCCTATGTGGTATTCATGGCATCCTGGAAGCTGCGACACTACTTTCAAGAGTGTTTGATTACAGTAGCCTCGGAAGTGCCACTTAATGATATTATAAACAACCGCGACGCTATGTGCCAGATTGCTAAATGGGCCATTGAGCTCCTCCCGTTCGACATAACATACAAACCTCGACGGGCCATTAAGTCGCAAGTATTGGCCGACTTTGTCGCCGAATGGACGGAGCCCGAACTCCCTAAAGAGTACGGCGCATACTCCAATTGGATCATGCACTTCGACAGTTCTAAAATGCTGGCTGGTCTAGGGGCTGGCGTCGTCCTGACATCCCCAATCGGAGATACCGTTCAGTACGTACTGCAAATATTGTATACAGACTCCAACAACGCAGCCGAATACAAAGCTCTGTTGCATGGTCTTCAGATGGCAGTCTCCATGGGCATTCATCACCTGGAGGTGCGTGGGGATTCAAACCATGCAATATCCCAAATAAATGGAGACTTTGACGCCAAGGATCCGAAAATGGCGGCCTACCGAAACGCCGTCCTAAAAATGTCAGCTCGGTTCGAGGGACTCGAATTTCACTATCGGGACCCCGATTCCAAGTCACATTGATCTAGCCGGTAACACCTCATATCACTTTGCGGCCTCACGCACGGTATTCCCACGGGTGTCGCCTTACCCTGGCCTGGGACCGTTTGCGCCTTTTGACTCACGCATATGATTGTGTCGCTAGCATCCATATGACAGAGAACCCGGGCCGACATGGCTAGTCGTGAACCCAAAGCGGCACTAACCCATGGGGACAGGCATACATGATTCACATCGAGCATGTCAGTCAGTAGCGTGTGAATCCGGGCTGTAGCACTGGGCTAACAGGACTCCGGGGAACCCGGGCTGTAGCAGGCTAGGCAGGACTCCGGATGTCACCGCATGACATTTCCCCGAAGGGACAGACACATGAATGAAGTGAAACACATGCCGGCCAGTCAAGTGTCCTGAGCAGTAGTGCTGGGCTAGCAGGACTCTAGTGAACCGGGCTGTAGCGGACTACTATGGCTCAAGGAAGCACTAGACTACATTTCCCCATAAGAGAGGCTGCCAAGGATAAACAACTAGATTGTCGGATCCCACACATAGCAATACACATCACACGTACGCATAACATGCAAGTATGCGTTGTACAACATGGCATCACAACATAACACAACTCATATAGATAAAGGCCCAGAAGAGCCACATAGCATAAATACAAACAGGGGTCACATGACCCATCATTCAGAGCATACAAGCAACAGGCAGAAGCATTACATGTCTGGGTACAGACAACTACAAAAGAAGAGGCTAAGAGGCCTGACTATCTACAAGTCCCTCCCAAGGGCACAAGATCATAGCTGAGGTGCAAGCTACTCGTCGAAGTCCAAGCGGTACTACTAGTGAGACAGATGTCTCACCTGCAAAACATAAATAAAGCAAACGTGAGTACAAAGGTACTCAGCAAGGCTTACATCAGATCCTATCATACATGCTTTTGTATCAAGAAGGTAATGCGGGGTTTAGTTGCAGGAAGCCAGCTTTGACTCAGTGGCTATCCTGTTCTACGACAACGAGAAACTTCTTTGAGGTGAGGCAGCGCACACGAGTCCACTAAACACCACATCAATACACCACTATGGATTCATCCTCGTCTTCTCATGAGAAGGCCATCCATAGCACTCACACTTGTCTTTAGCATTTTAGAGTATCCACTTTAAGTTGTCTATGTACCACGTAAGCATCCAAGAAGTCCATAACCGAGGACACGGCTATTCGAATAGATCATGATAACCCTGTAGGGGTGTACTTCTTCACACACGCTCTCACCACTTATCACCATGTACACGTCATGTACCTCGGCAACCTTCAAGCGGAAGCCTGGCGAGGGTGTCGGCCATGTACCACACAAGACTCTAGTCCAGGTTTATCGCCTATTCAGGTTCCATCCGCAAGGAGATCCGGCCGGGGTGTCGCTCATGGCCCCAAACTATATGTGCAGGGTTCCCAAGCCCACCACGCCGGATGGATCTATGCTTGGTACACCGTGCCACTTGTGCCTAGTCTGTCCCAAGCCCACCTGGTCGGGTGCCACTTGGTAGACTACTAACACTACCTACAAACACCAGAAACTATTTGCGACTCCTGGACAGAGATGAAGTTGGCTAATAAGTCGAGAGGGGCACTTAAGCATTCCAATGTGTGGTAGTAGCTAGTCATTGGACAACATACACGGAACTCAGTGCTTAAGGACGGTTCCAGTGAGACAACCCACCATGTACTCCTACATGGCCTCTCACCGCTACCTTTACCAAATCGTGTTCACACGCTAAACTCTTAGCACCAGAACATATCGTACCACTCCAATTCATTCCCGATGAATTAGACCTGACACAACTCTAAGCAATAGCAGGCATGGCATGGCAAGAACACAACATGGCTCAATCAATTCCTACACATGCTAGTGGGTTTTAACTATTTACTGTGGCAATGACAGGTCATGCATAGGAATGGGTTCAACTACCGCAGCATAAAGTAGCAGTTGAATCGTTGTTGTCCTAATGCAATAAAAGAGAGCAGGAGCGAGAGAGTAGGATTGTATCGGAATGTACAAGGGGGTTTGCTTGCCTGGTAGATCAACAGGGGGGCACTGCTCCTCAGACAGGTACTCTGGATCGGTCTCTGGAGCAGGACCTATCAAGAAGGAACGGTGTCGGCAATCAATACACCAACATATGCAACAATATGATGCATGAACATGGCATGTAGATGTGATGTTGTTTGAGCTAATGCAGCTAGCATTCAATTGGATGAAGTCCATTTGAACCAAGAATTCAAATGCAACTCGAAGTTAAGTCTTTATAAATGCCATTTATATGTTTTCACCTATACAGCAAGTATAAGTTGGTTTTTCATGCATGAAAATGGTACAGATGGATACATTGCATTTTTCTGATAATTTTTCATATATAAATTATTTCAATCTGAGCTACGGTTGAATTTCTATGATTTTTTGAAGTTTATATCATTTTCTGGAATTTCCTAATTTATTTTAATACCAGAAAATGATATATTGCGTCAGCATGACAGCAACATTGCGTCAGCAGGTCAAAGGAGCTGACCAAGTCAAACCTGACGTGTGGGGTCCACACGTCAGTGACTCAGTTAGTTAACAGGGGGTTTATTTAGTCTAATTAGAATTAGTGGGCGCCGGGCCCATTGGTCAGTGACTAACTAGGTAACTAACCTAGGTAATTAGTGTTAATCTAATACTAACTAAAGTTGTCAGGGGGTGGCCCACGCGTCAGTTGTCGGATTTCGGGTAGCAGACCCTTGAGGTTCGAACACTGGGGTGCGCGCGGAGATTTCGCCTCCTACCTACCTGCACCCCTCCGCCTTGCTAGGATCTGAACTATGGAAAGAACAACACAAGAGATGCAGGGTTTATACTGGTTCGGGCCACCGTTGTGGTGTAATACCCTACTCCAGTGTGTGGTGTGGTGGATTGCCTCTTGGGCTGATGATGATGAACAATACAAGGAAGAACAGCCTCGTGAGGGTCTGTTCTTAGCTGGGGCGATGAACTGCTGGGAGGAGCTCAGTCACCTTTCTCTCTCTCTCTTTCTGATCTTCTCTATGCTTCCAACCCTCCGGCTCGGCTCTCTTTCCAGCCCCCTTGGCTCTATGGGTGGCTGGTCCTATTTATAGAGGCCCTGGTCCTCTTCCCAAATATCGAGCGGGAAGGGAGCCAACAATGGCGGGCTAATTTGAAGGGGGACAGCTAGTATCAACTATCCTGACAAAAGTAGTCTTCGCCTGCGCAAAGCTCTAGTGATGATGCTGTCTTGGGCTCCACGGTGACCTCCGTCTTGTAGTCCTCCTGGTCTTGGTCTCGTTGCACCGAAACAGCGACCTTTGCCTGATGCCTCGGTACTCCGCGGCTGCGCTTGCCCCCTTTGCACCAAAGAGGAAGGGAGGACACTGCGCGGGCTGGCACCCGCCTGGCGCCCCCAGTCGTCATGGCTTGCATCATGGGCACCTCGTGAGGTACCCCGCCTTGATCTCTCCGCCTCCTCGTGAGCCAGCCTGACGAGGCCGCGCCTGAGGAAGCTCCGCGTCGTCCACCCCGCGAGGCTTGGCCCCTCGCGAGGGTCTTGGGTTTGTGTTGGTGAAGATGGGCCACGCTGGGCCCCCCTTTGAGCCACGCTGCAGGCCGCAGGCAGGCAATTCTAGGGACCCCCGTTCCCAGAACGCCGACAGTAGCCCCCGGGCCCAAGGCGCGCCCGGACTTGGCCGTGCAGGGAGGCGGAAGGGCAAGAGCGAAGCGCCGTGGGCCCTAACAGCCTGCGGCCTTGGGCGCCGCGTGGCAGTTGGTTGGACGTGGGCGTCTCCACTTCCCCATGGCGCCTCGGCAACTGCACGGATTGGACAAGTCCCTGCATGCAAAGTGGGTCATGATTACCTACGATCGTGGAGGTAGGCGGTTGGCCTTCGCCGGCCATAAGTACGGAACAGCGCGCGCCCTTACAGTCCATCCCTCCTTGCTTCTCCTTCTTCCCGATCCTTGCTCCGTCTTACTGTGATGGCTCCTATCCGCCCGTTCTCGACGGCAGAGAAGGGAAAGGCTCCCCGAGGGGAACCAGGCCCACTCCCGCCGAAGAAACGGCTCGTCCCCCGTGGCCCGGACGAAGGGGTCCTTCAGGTGGTGTTGAGGCCTTGGTGCGAGCGGGTGCCGCCGGGGTTCCCGCTGCCATTGTACGCCCACATCGAGGGCCCCGAAGGAGCTGATGCTGACCGCCAAGGGCGGCGCCGCCGTCGGCGCCGACGTGTCACGAAGGTGTGGGTCGTCCCCCCTGGGGTCCACACCGAGGGCTCCTCCCCAGAGTTCGTGCTCCACGTCGCCATTCCTCTTCAGTCTTGGATCCGCCTTCCTCCCTTCTTCACCTCCATCATCCCGCAGGGGGAGCCCCTGGAGCTCTGGCTGCAGCACGCCGGCTGCAGCACCCTCGCGACCGAGGCGGAGGTCGCGGTCATTGCCCTGGGCGAGGTCTTCATGACTCGGGGCTGGAGAGAGATCGCCCGGGTTTGCAGGGTAAGGAGCGTCTTCGCGGTCCACTTGGATTACGACGGTGCTTCGATGATGCTCTTCAAGGTCTTCAATGTGAGCGGGCACCGGCTGGAGTGCTGCCCCGGGGAAGGTGGCCAGGACCCTGCCGCGACGAGGACTGGGCCCGCCAACCGCTCCCTTGGCGGCTCCTCAGGCGGTGGAGGCGTCGGAGGCTCCAGCGACTCCGGCGAGCTCTTCGCGACTCCGGAGACGAGCGACGACAGCTATGAGCCCCCGAGCCGGCGCCGCTCCTGGAGAGGGCGGGCTCATCAGGCCGCCGCCGACTCTGATCTGGATGGGGTTGGCGTCGGTGCTTGACGGCCCACTGTTGATGATGGCGTCTTTTGCAGGGCTGCACGTAGTTTGTGTCCCTTTAGGATCTGTTCCCTGCAAGGAATCAAAACGCGCCCCGTGGGGGCTTGTAAGGTGCCTGTGATCCTGTTTTGTTAATATAACCCTTGTCGTAGAATTGCGCGAGTTGCTCATTCCGTCTTAGCTCAGTCCTCCCTTTCGAGCCTCACGAGGGCTTGGTGCTCTGCGCCGATAGGTCCCAGTCCCAAGGCGACTTCAGTCGTCGCTGGTATGCCAGGTCACGATGCCGTGGTCAAGGCCAGGAGGTGAGCGACCCGGAGTCCGGTAAGAGCCCCTGAGTCGCGATGCTCAAGAGGTCCCCTTTGGCGCCCAAGCAGCCGTCGTTTGGTGAGAAAGGAGAGCGGCGTCGCTAACACGGGGTAGCATGAGGTGCGGGGATGGTGCCACGGCAGCTGGCGCTTTCGGGTGATGACTTATCTCGAGGATCAGGGGCCGCTCTCTGGTGTGTCACTGGGTCCGTGCATCGGCAAGCGCGAGGTTGCTCGGTGAGGTCCTCGTGTGTCTCTCCCCTCTCGCTTTTGCTCCCCTTTCTGCTCTACGTCCTCGGGTCCCGGCCCTCGAGCGAGTCTCAGCTGTCGCTGGTATGCCAGGTCGCGATGCTGTGGTCAAGGCCAGAGGGTGAGGGCTAGAGAGCCAGTAGGAGCCCTGAGTCGCGATGCTCAGGCACCCCCCCTTTAACGTGCAAGCGGTTCGCGCGGATGAGAGCGAAGGAGACACTGCAAGGGCCTCGCCTGACGCAGCTCCTTCAGAAGGTCCTGCAGGCCCATCATAGAAAAAACAAGGGGTTGCCATGACAATTGACAGTCAGCCGTTGGTTGCTTCCGAGGGGTAGTGAGGCACTGAAGGCTTGACGAGGTGACGCTATGCGGGGCTGCCGCGGCCAGAGCTCAGCCATCCAGGTTTGTCGGCGTTGCAGGGACGGACCCATGCGCAAGCGTCGTGCCATTTGGGAGCAGATCCGTTAGTTGGCGTCAGCTGAGCAGGCAACTAGGTAAAACACATTAGCCGCGAAGGAGTGGATTCGTTCAAGTAGATGCTGGGAATGCGGACATCACTGGGTCAGGCCCGAGCGACTTGGGGGGGTCATGCAGCCTGAGGGGCGCCCCCAACAAGGTAAGCTAACAACATGGAATAAAAAGGGATACACGCCGCAGGGACGGACCCACGCGGCCTGGGAATAATGCAGCCCTGGGGGGGGCGCTCCCAGCTGGAAATAAAACTCAAAAGATGTCACCTGATGATGTTGAGGACGAAGGAGCGTTGGTGTAGCAGACTCGCCGGGCTGCGGAAGCCGATCCTCACGAGCCCCCAGGCCCAGGGGCCTCGGGAGGCTCCGAATGCGCTGGCGGCTCCTCACGGGCCATCTCCATCCCTGCCAGGGCTGCGGAACGCCCTGCCTCTCGTGCCTCCGTGATGCCCCTCATGAGGCGCCAGTACATGTCAGCCGCGTTCGGCAAGCCGTAAGGCATGCGAACGTAGCTGTGGGGTGGGCCTCTGCAGCGCCCCACTCGCGAGGGCCAGAGACGCTCCAGAGAGGCGACTCGGTTGAGCCCTGGTATGTCGACGCAGACGCGCAGCCCACCATCCTCGCCTGGATGGGGAGCCACTGCTGGTAGGCGGCGGCCGCCTTTCATGACTCTTGACTCTTGTAGCTCCTGAATAGCCTTGCTGACGAACTGCTGAGGGTCTGGGTCTCCTTGCCTTGATCCTTCTTGAGGGAAACGTCCTTCGAAAAACGCCTCCATGTGGTGCCCAAGCGCCTCCCTAATGACCCTAGCTAGGTCGGTGGCCCTCCAGGGGAGAGCCCCCGAGCCCTGCCTGAGGAGGGCGCCGGGCGCGCTTTCCTATGCGATGGAAGGAGGTTCCCCCTGGGCAGGCGCGGGCCGAGAGGGGCCTGCCTCCTAAGTGGTCAGGCCGAACGATGTCTTCTTCTTCTTAGGGGCGGTCTCGGGAGGCCTCCTGCTTCCACGATCCGGGTCTTCCAGTGACGCGGCTTGAAAGGCTCGTTCCAGGGAACACACCATGTCCTTCTCTTCACATGGCACCGTGATGACTCCGCCGCTTCCTGGCATCTTGAGGACATTGTAGCCGTGGTGAGTTACGGCCATGAACTTGGCCAGTGCTGGGTACCCAAGGATGGCGTTGTACGGCAGGTGAATGTGAGCGACGTCGAAGTCGATGAGCTCGGTGCGGTAGTTGTCGCGTGCCCCAAAGGTGACAGGGAGGCGGACCTACCCAATCGGGACCGTG
Source organism: Triticum dicoccoides (assembly GCF_002162155.2). Classification (NCBI taxonomy): domain Eukaryota; kingdom Viridiplantae; phylum Streptophyta; class Magnoliopsida; order Poales; family Poaceae; genus Triticum; species Triticum dicoccoides. Next base: position 150,116,892 of record NC_041382.1, on the reverse strand, counting down.
GAGCCATCGGTGATACCGGAGAAAGGCTTGGTTGGCTGAAGCTGGCTGTAGGGCACTTGGAGGTTGTTAAATGTTTCCACGGTTATCGCGTCATACGCTTCTTCCTCCAGTCGGCTGGCTGTCACGGCTGTCGCGGCCACGAGGTGGCCGGTCAGTCGCGTCATACGCTTCTTCCTCCAGTCGGGGTAGCAACCTGCATTTTGGTTAACTCTTGGAGGGGCGTTCGAGTTTATATTCCTCGGTCGCCAGGACTTCAGTCCATCTGTCAGCTAGCAGATCTTGATCAGCTTGAAGCAGCTGCTGCTTTTTATGAAGGCTATTTGCTGTGCCTATAAGCCGGCGCTTGAAGCGCTCTTGTTCGACGGGATCCTCTGGCACGACGAATTCGTCATCATCGAGGCTTGCCTCGTCTTCGGAGGGAGGCATGTAATTATCATCCTCCTCATCTGCCGCTCTCTAAGGAGAGCTGGCCTCTCCATCCTCCTGCCCTAAATCGTGCTGGAGGGGATTATTGCCATCTTCGGCACTATCCGGAGTGCTATTATCTCATGTGCCGGTATCACCACTTTTGCTTTGGCGGGACTTAGAGCAGTGCCGCTGACGTCAGCGCTTGGGTTGCTTCTTGGAGGGTCATCCTCCGTTGTCTCGTCGCCATTGCTTTCTTTGGGTGTGTCCACCATGTATATATCGTTTGATGAGGTGGCTGTCCAGTGCCCTGTGGGCAGTGGTTCCTCTTCGTCTCCCGCATCGTCGTCCATACCGTCGATGTCTTCGGAGTTGAAGTCGAGCATGTCAGTTAAGTCGTCGACAGTGGCTACTAAGTGGGTAGTGGGTGGGCAGCGAATTTCTTCGTCATCCGCATCCCAATCCTGCCGGACATAGTTCGGCCAGGATCCTCCTGACAAGGAGAGAGACATTAATGAGTTCAGTATGTCACCAAAGGGCGAGTGCTGAAAAATATCCGCGGAGGTAAACTCCATGATCGGCGCCCAATTGGATTCACTAGGAACGGGCGCAGGCGGTTCGGAGTCCGTGGCCGGAGAAGGATCCGGCAGTCTGACAACACGGCTCTCGTGCAGGGTAAGGATGATGTTCGGCTCGATCGCCGCTGAGGGTAAGGCCTCCGTGGTGGGGTCCATCCACCCATCCATGGACGGTGCATCTGGCTCCGAATTGAGGGTCGGAGCGGCTGCCGGTGCGATCTCCTGAACACTGTCTGATGGTAGAGCTAAATCGTAGTCATCGTGACCGTGTGACGCACAAGACAGGGGCTCGAATCCGTCGAAGATCAAGTCTCCGCGGATATCGGCCGTGTAGTTTAAGCTTCCAAACCTGACCTTGTGGACAGGGGCGTAACTTTCGATCTGCTCCAGATGGCCAAGCAAGTTGGCCCGCAGTGCGAAGCCGCCGAACACAAAGATCTGTCCAGGGAAAAAAGTCTCACCCAGGACTGCATCGCTATCGATGATCGTAGGAGCCATCAAGCCTAACAGCGATGACACAGAGGAACTCTAAATGAAAGCACCAATGTCGGTGTAAAAACCGGGGGATCTCAGGTAGGGGGTCCCGAAATGTGCGTCTAAGGCGGATGGTAACGGGAGGCAAGGGACACGATGTTTTACCCAGGTTTGGGCCCTCTTGATGGAGGTAAAACCCTACGTCCTGCTTGATTTATTCTTGATGATATGAGTATTACAAGAGTTGATCTACCATGAGATCGGAGAGGCTAAACCCTAAAGGCTAGCCTACAGTATGATTGTTGTTGTTGTCCTACGGACTAAACCCTCCAGTTTATATAGACACCGTAGGGGGCTAGGGTTACACAAGGTCGGTTACAAAGGAGGAGATATACATATCCATATTGCCTAGCTTGCCTTCCACGCCAAGTAGAGTCCCATCCGGACACGGGACGAAGTCTTCAATCTTGTATCTTCATAGTCCAACAGTCCGGCCAAAGGATATAGTCCGGCTGTCCGGAGACCCCATAATCCAGGACTCCCACTTGATTCAAGTGATTGTAGCACCCAGACATTCTGAGCGCATGCTCACTAGTTGAGCTATTCTCCTCCATCTTGTAGGCAAATAACTTGTCAGAGGTCTCATACCTCTCAACACGGGCATGAGCCTGAAATCCCAATTTCAGCTCTTGGAACATCTCATATGTTCTAAGGCGTTCAAAACGTCATTGGAATCCCGATTCTAAGCCGTAAAGTATGGTGCATTTAACTATCAAGTAGTCACCAGGACGTATCTGTCAGATGTTCATAACATCCACAGACGACGTTGGAGGGGTTGGCACACCGAGCGGTGCATCAAAGACATAAGCCTTATGTGTAGCAGTGAGGACACTCCTCACGCAACGGACCTAGTCCGCATCATTGCTTACAATATCTTTCAACTTAATCTTTCTCTAGGAACGTGTTGAAACAGGGAGCTACAACGCGAACTATTGATCTACAACCTTTTTGCAAAGACAACTTAGACTATTGTTCATGATAATTAAGTTCATCTAATCAAATTATTTAATGAACTCCCACTCAGATAGACATCCCTCTAGTCATCTAAGTGATACATGATCCGAGTCAACTAGGCCGTGTCCGATCATCACGTGAGACGGACTAGTCATCATCGGTGAACATCCTCATGTTGATCGTATCTTCTATATGACTCATGTTCGACCTTTCGGTCTTCCGTGTTCCGGGGCCATGTATGTACATGCTAGGCTCGTCAAGTCAACCTAAGTGTATTGCGTGTGTAAATCTGGCTTACACCCGTTGTATTCGAACGTTAGAATCTATCACACCCGATCATCACGTGGTGCTTCGAAACAACGAACCTTCGCAACGGTGCACAGTTAGGGGGAACACTTTCTTGAAATTGTTGCGAGGGATCATCTTATTTAAGCTACCGTCGTTCTAAGCAAATAAGATGTAAAACATGATAAACATCACTTGCAATCAAATAGTGACATGATATGGCCAATATCATTTTGCTCCTTTTTTATCTCCATCTTCGGGGCGCCATGATCATCGTCGTCACCGGCATGACACCATGATCTTCATCATCGTGTCTTCATGAAGTTGTCTCGTCAACTATTACTTCTACTACTATGGCTAATGGTTAGCGATAAAGTAAAGTAATTACATGACGTTTATGTTGACACGCAGGTCATAAATAAATTAAGACAACTCCTATGGCTCCTGCCGGTTGTCATACTCATCGACATGCAAGTCGTGATTCCTATTACAAGAACGTGATCAATCTCATACATCACATATATCATTCATCACATCCTTTTGGCCATATCACATCACACGGCATATGCTGCAAAAACAAGTTAGACGTCCTCTAATTGTTGTTGCAAATTTTACGTGGCTGCTATAGGTTTCTTAGCAAGAACGTTTCTTACCTACGCCAAAACCACAACGTGATATGCCAATTTCTATTTACCCTTCATAAGGACCGTTTTCATCGAATCTGATCCGACTAAAGTGGGAGAGACAGACACCCTCTAGCCACCTTATGCAACTAGTGCATGTCAGTCGGTGGAACTAGTCTCACGTAAGCGTACGTGTAAGGTCGGTCCGGGCCGCTTCATCCCACGATGCTGCCGAATCAAGAAAAGACTAGTAACGGCAAGTAAATTGACAAAATCTACGCCCACAACAACTTGTGTTCTACTCGTGCATAGAAACTACGCATAGACCTAGCTCATGATGCCACTATTGGGGATCGTAGCGGAAATTTAAAATTTTCTACGCATCACCAAGATCAATCTATGGAGTAATCTAGCAACGAGGGGAAGGGGAGTGCATCTACATACCCTTGTAGATCGCTAAGCGGAAGCGTTGCAAGAACGCGGATGAGGTAGTCGTACTCGTGGCGATTCAGATCGCGGTCGATTCCAATCTAAGCGCCGAACAACGGCGCCTCCGCGTTCAACATACGTGCAGCCGATGATGTCTCCCATGCCTTGATCCGGCAAGGAGAGAGGGAGAGGTTGGGGAAGACTCTGTCCAGCAGCAGCACGACGGCGTGGTGGTGGTGGAGGAGCGCGGTGCTCCAGTAGGGCTTCGCCAAGCACTACGAGAGACGAGGAGGGAGAGAGGTAGGGCTGCGCCTTGGGGAGAGAGACACGTGTGTTGGGCCGCCCCAAAACCTCCACTATACATAGGGGGAGGGGAGGGGCTGCGCCCCCACCTAGCGTTCCCTCCCTAGGGGTGGCGGCAGCCCCCAGATCCCATCTGGGTGGCGGCCAAGGGGGAGAGAGAGGGGGGCGCACCTAGGGTGGGCCTTAGGGCCCATCTGCCCCTTGGGTTTGCCCCTCTCCTCTTGAGGGCACCTTGGGCCTTGGTGGGAGGCGCCCCAGCCCACCTAGTGGCTGGTCCCTTCCCATTCTTGGCCCATGAAAGCCTCCGGGGCTGGTAGCACCTCCCGGTGGACCCCCGGAACCCTTCCGGTGGTCCCGGTATATTATCGGTGATGCCCGAAACACTTCCGGTGGCCAAATCCACACTTCCTATATATCAATCTTTACCTCCGGACCATTCCGGAACTCCTCGTGACGTCCGGGATCTCATCTGGGACTCTGAACAACATTTAGTAACCGCATACATACTTTCCCTATAACCCTAGCATCATCGAACCTTAAGTGTGTAGACCCTACGGGTTCGGGAATTATGCAGACATGACCGAGACATCTCTCTGGTCAATAACCAACAGCGGGATATGGATACCCATGTTGGCTCCCACATGTTCCACGATGATCTCATCGGATGAACAACGATGTCAAGGATTCAACCAATCCCGTATACAATTCCCTTTGTCTACTGGTATGATACTTGCCCGAGATTCGATCGTCGGTATCCCGATACCTTGTTCAATCTCGTTACCGGCAAGTCTCGTTACTCGTTCCGTAACACATCATCCCGTGATCAACCCCTTGGTCACATTGTGCACATTATGATGATGTCCTACCAAGTGGGCCCAGAGATACCTCTCCGCTACACGGAGTGACAAATCCCAGTCTTGATTCGTGCCAACCCAACAGATACTTTCGGAGATACCTGTGGTGCACCTTTATAGCCACCCAGTTACATTGTGACGTTTGGTACACCCAAAGCATTCCTACGGTATCCGGGAGTTGTACAATCTCATGGTCTAAGGAAATGATACTTGACATCAGAAAAGCTTTAGCATACGAACTACACGATCTTGTGCTAGGCTTAGGATTGGGTCTTGTCCATCACATCATTCTCCTAATGATGTGATCCCGTTAGCAACGACATCCAATGTCCATGGTCAGGAAACCGTAACCATCTATTGATCAACGAGCTAGTCAACTAGAGGCTTACTAGGGACATGGTGTTGTCTATGTATCCACACATGTATCTGAGTTTCCTATCAATACAACTCTAGCATGGATAATAAACGATTATCATGAACAAGGAAATATAATAATAAGTAATTTATTATGGCCTCTAGGGCATATTTCCAACACTCGGGGGGTGGCCTCACCAGGCTGGCTCGTGAGGGGCGGAGAGATCAAGGCAAGGGGCACCTCGCGAGGTTCCCATGACGCAAGCCATGATGACCGAGGCCAGGCGGGCGCTAGCACGCGCAGTGTCCTCGTTTCCCCTTTGGTGCTTAAGAGGCAAGTGCGGGCGCGGAGTCCCAAGGCGTTAAGCAAAGGTTTCCATATGGGTGCAATAAGACCAAGACCGTCGGGATGGAGGTCACCGTGGAGCCCAGGATGGCGTCACCACCAGAGCCTTTGGCAGGCGAAAACCACCTTTTGTCAGGATAGCTTGTACTAGCTATCCCCCTTCAAACTGACCGTTGTGGGATCCCTTTCCGCCTAATATTTGGGGAGAGGACGCGGGCCTCTATAAATATGGCTAGCCACCACCTTAGAGATGGGAGGCTCATCAGGGGCTAATGGGGGACGAAGAGGACGATCCTCGACAGCATCATCTCACCAAGCACAAGAACACCTCTCCTCAGGAGGCTGTTCTTCCCTTATAACTGTTCATACTCGGCCCAAGAGGCAATCCACCACATCACACTAGAGTAGGGTATTACACCACATCGGTGGCCCGAACCAGTATAAATCTTGTGTCCCTTTGTTCTGCGGTTTCGACGCGCTAAGACTTGAGAGTGCGGTGAGAGCGTGGGCTAGAGCAGGAGAGATCTTCGTGCGCATACGAGTGTTCGAACCTCAAGGGTTTTGTCGGAACCCGAAATCAGACATTTGGCGCGCCAGGTAGGGGTGCGCTGAAGCTTTCGTTCCGCTGATCCGCGTCCCATCGCTCCACCACATCTATGCCGGACGCGCGCCGAGCGCCGGGCCGCCCTCGCCACCCGTGTCACTCAGACAACCCCTGTAGGTGAGCCTCCTCGTCGTTATCCATCTCCTGTTGCCAACGCCGCTACTGGCTCGGCGGCAAATGAGCAGCAAGCGTCCTCTTTGCACACCTCCGTGCGGCGGGACGGCCGCACCGCCACCCCATCGCTAACTCTGGCCGGCTCATTGTCTCACGCTCGCCGCGCACCCACAGACCCGCAGGCCGCGCTGCTCATGGCACGCGAGCTCCTGCGTTACCGCCCGATCGCCGACCTCTACGAGGACTGGTTGGACCGTATCGCTAAGCTCGTCAGCGCCGCTGGAGGCTCTCCTGCACCATCCCTCTCGCTGCCTCGCCCACCTCCACCTGCGGGCGATGTAGCTCACGGAGCGCCTCCGCCCCCTCCGCATCAAGACGGCGCCCTCGCGCAGAGACGCACAGCTCACGAAGCACCACCGCCTCGTCCGCGTCAAGACAACGTCCTCACTCCAAGACGTGTGGTCCTGCAGCATAAGCCACCGCGCCATGTGCCCACGCACGAAGAAGGAAGCTGCCAAGAGGTTCCTCGGCCGCAAGAAAACGCTCCCGGTGCCGCGACAAGACCGCGTGCCACCTGTGGCGGCGGTGCGCAGGCACCAGGGGTAGGTTCCGCCCCAGAAGAGGGCCCAGGTGGCCACCGCAGGCTGTCGTGCCCTCGTTCCCGAGCTGCGTAGCGTCGTCTGGCCAGGCAAGTTCAAGCCATACCTGCCTCCTCGCTACGACGGCATCCCCGATCCCGTAGAGTTCCTGCAGCTCTACGAGCTGAGCATCGAGGAGGCCAACAGTGACGAAAAGTTCATGGCGAACTGGTTTCCCATGGCTCTCAAGGATGGCGCCCACTCGTGGCTCCTAAACTTGCCTCCAGGCTCGATCTCCTCCTGGGGTGAGATGTGTGACTGCTTTGTCGCCAACTTCTAGGGCACACGCGATTGACCTCCGGCCACGGGTGACCTGCGCCGCATCAAGCAACAGCTGGGAGAGACCCTGCAGAAGTACATCCAGCGCTTCAACAGCGTGCGTCTCAAGATCCCCAAGGTGATGGACGAGGCCATCATCTCAGCGTTTTCCGATGGCGTCCGCGACATCAAGATGAAGGAGGAGCTCGCCATCCATGAGGAGTTGTGCACTACTTTGGAGCTGTTCAACATAGCAACCAATTGTACAAGAGCTGAGAAGGGGCGTCTCTCCCTCCTCGAGCTCCCTGCTGCAGATCCAGAGGAGAAGAAGGCCAAGGTCAAGGACGTGAAGCACAAGGGAGTGGCCATACTCGCGGCAGAGCCAGACACGAAGTGCGACCGGGACCTCCCCGAGTCGTCCAAAGGCAGCCGTACGTTCTGTGCCTTCCACAACGTGCGCAGCCACAACACCAACGATTGCCAAGAGCTCAGAACCATTCGAGATGGACGCTTCAGTCGACGCCCCGAGCACAACGACCGGGGCTACGACCAAGGAAATGGACGAGGTGGAGGACGTTGGGATGACCACGGGCCCTGCCAGGAGTGGCGCGAGGAGCCTCGTGAGGACTGCTGGCAAGACCAGCCTCGTGAGGGCGCCTGGAGGGACCAGCCTCGCGAGGACCATCCTCAGGGCAATCCTGGTCTCTCTCCGCTGCCGCGACCACCAAGGAGGAACAACGACCACCAACAGGACGAAGGGGCTGGGGGCTTCCAGGAGCCGCGCGCCATCGCTTGCATCTTGGGTGGTGCTCAGGCCCCGGCTTCCCAGTGCATCTTCAAGCAGTTCTCTCGTGAGGTGAATGCAGCCCTCCCCAAGCTCGAGGCCATGCGCCCGCTTAGATGGTCCAAGTACGCCATCACCTTCAGCTCGGCGGACCATCTCAAATGTGCGGCAACCGTCGGTGTCCTCCCAATGCTCTGTTCACCAGTCATCAGCAATGTCCAAGTCACCAAGACCCTCATCAACAACGGCGCAGGGCTCAGTGTCCTGTCCGTCGAGACGCTCGATAGCCTTCAAGTGCCATACGATCAGCTTTAGCCCACCAAGCCTTTCTCAGGAGTGACTGACGGCTCCACCACCCCGATAGGGCAAGTTCGTCTCCCTGTCACCTTCGGTCAGCGCGACAACTACCACACCGAGCTCATCGACTTTGACGTCGCCCACATCCGTCTGCCGTACAATGCCATCCTCGGGTACCCAGCATTGGCCAAATTCATGGCAGTGACCCACCATGGCTACAACGTCCTCAAGATGCTGGGAAGCGGCGGAATCATCACAGTCCCCTACGAAGAAAGAGATGCGGTGTGCTCCCTCGAGCGCGCCTTCCAAGCTGCAGCAGTCGAAGACCCTGACAGCGCGTGTGTGCAGTACCCTCCTAAGGCCAACCCCAAGAAGAAGAAGCAACTACTTCACACAGGGCCTCAGGGGAGCGGCACCTCTAGCGGCGCCACCTTAGGATCGCCACCCGCGCCTGGGGCGCCTCCCTCCCTCGCATAGGAAGGTGCGCCCGGCGCCCTCCTTGGGCAGGGATCGAGGTCTCTCTTCTGGAGGGCCTCAGACCTGACCAACATCATGAGGGAGGCGCTCAGGCACCACATGGAAGCGTGCTTCACAGCACGTTCTCCTCAGGAGGACACCGGGCGAGGAGTGCTCAGTGCTCAGGAGTTCATCGTCAAGACCACTCAGGAGCTTTAGGAAGCAAGGGCAATACGCGGCGACCGCCGCCCACCTGGTGTAGCTCCCCACCCAGGCGAGGATGATGAGCTGCATGTCTGAATTGACATCCCAGGGCTCAACAAGGCCGCATCTCAGGAGCGCTTCTGGCCTTCGCGTGCTGGCCGGTGTGAGGATCCACCTCACAGCTACGTGTGCATGCTGTTCGGCCTGCCGAGCACAGCAGCCACCTTCCAGCGCAATCTACGGAGCATCTTGGCAACCCAGGAAGCCATGCATCACGCGGTCCTAGCGGAGATGGAGACGGTCCTCACGAGGCCACCTGAGCCCCCAGAGCCTCCCGAGGCGCAGGGTCTCGACGGCTCGTGAGGAGCGACTTCTTCAGTGCGCACCTTCAGCTACCCCAACGCTCCTTCGACAACAAAACCAGGTGACATTTTCCAAGTTCATTCAGCTGGGAGCGCCCCTCGGCTACATTATTCCCAGGTCGCATGGGCCTGTCCCTGCGGCACGTATCCTCTTGCATCTTTAGTTTACCCTGCTGGGGGTGCCCCTCGGGCTGCATCTTCCCCAGGTCGCTCAGGTCTAACCCAGTGGCATGTATCGTTCTTGCATTTACCTAAGCTAGTTTGCTCTCCATGCATGAGTTTCTTATGGTCACTACCTGCTTGATTATCGCCCATCACGGGAGCCTCTCATGTCGGCACGACGCTTGTGCTTAGGTCCGTCCCTGCAACGCTGACAAATCTGAGCGGTCGAGCTCTGGCTCGCAGCACGCCCGCGCACGTCACCTCCTTGCGAGGCAACCAATGGCACACAGGCAATCATAGCGGCAATTTGTGTCCTTCCTCATGCTAACTTGCAGGGACCTCCTGAGGACAACAGCGGGCGGTACCGCGAGCTCCCTCTTCTCCCATGTGATTCTCTTGCGCGTTAAAAGGGGGCTCCTGAGCATCGTGACTCAGGAGCTCTTAATGGCTCTCTAGCCCTCACCCCCTGGCCTTGACCACGGCACCGTGACCTAGCATACCTGCGGCGGCTGAGCTCGCTTGAGGGCCGGGACCTGAGGACATAGATCCCATAGAAGAGCACGGAGAAGAGGGGGAGGCTCACATAGACCTAACCTGGCTACACTACAGCCGTCGGCACACGAGTCTGGCACATCACGAGGAAACAACTCCTAGCTACCAAGATAAGTCTCACACCCGGGTCAGCCGAGCGCTACGGCATAAGATTCTCACCTTTCACTGCCCTGCTACGGCGACGTCGCCTCCCTTTCCCATCCTAAGGTAGCTTCTTGAGGGAGTACTGGATTACGGGGTCTCCGGACAGCCGGACTATCTCCATTGGCCGGACTGTTAGACTATGAAGATACAAGATTGAAGACTTCTTCTTGTGTCCGGATGGGACTCTACTTGGCGTGGAAGGCAAGCTAGGCAATACGTATATGGATATCTCCTACTTTGTAACCGACCTTTTGTAACCCTAACCCTCTCCGGTGTCTATATAAACCGAAGGGTTTTAGTCCGTAGGACAACAATCATAACATACAATCATACCATAGGCTAGCTTCTAGGATTTAGCCTCTCTGATCTCGTGGTAGATCTACTCTTGTAACACCCATATCTTCAATATTAATCAAGCAGGACGTAGGGTTTTACCTCCATCAAGAGGGCCCGAACCTGGGATATAAAACTTCGTGTCCCTTGCCTCCTGTTACCATCCGGCCTAGACGCACAGTTCGGGACCCCCTACCCGAGATCCGCCGGTTTTGACACCGACATTGGTGCTTTCATTGAGAGTTCCTCCGTGTCGTCGCCGTTAGGCTTGATGGCTCCTACTATCATCGATAGCGATGCGGTCCAGGGTGAGACTTTTCTTCCCGGACAGATCTTCATATTCGGCGGCTTTGCACTGCGGGCTAATTCGCTTGGCCATCTGGAGCAGATTGAAAGCTATGCCCCTGGCCATCAGGTCAGATTTGGAAGTTTGAATTACACGGCCAACATCTGTGGGGACTTGATCTTCGACGGATTCGAGCCACAGCCGAGCGCGCCGCACTGTCGCGATGGGTATGACTTAGCTCTGCCACCTGACGGTACCCCAGAGGCCGCGCCCACATCAGCTCCGACCCTTAGCTCGGAGCTAGTTGCGCCAATCGAGGACGGGTGGCTAGACACCACCTCAAGGGCTGCAGTCTCAACGGCTATCGAGCCGAACACCAGCATAATCCTATGCGCAGCCCGTGACTCCAAGGTGCCGGACTCCTTTTCTGACTCCGAACCGCCCGCGCCCCCGCCAACCGAATCCGATTGGGAGACGATCATGGAATTCACCGCCGCAGATACCTTTCAGCACTCGCCCTTTGGCGACATTCTAAATTCACTAAGGTCTCTATCTTTGTCTGGAGAGCCCTGGCCGGATTATGGCCAACAGGATTGGGATGCAGACGGCGAAATTCGACGCCCACCCACCACCCACTTAATAGCCACTGTCAATGACTCAACCGACATGCTCGACTTCGACTCTGCAGACATCGACGGTATGGACGACGATGCGGGAGGCGAAGAGGAACCACCGCCCACAGGGCGCTGGACGTCCAATTCATCATATGACGTATACATGGTGGACACACCAAAGGAAGACGACGAGGAACGGAGGGATGCACCGAAGGCTTATTCCCTCGAGAAGCAGTCAAAGCGGCGGCGCAAGCGCCGCCCCAAATCACACCTCTCCAGAAATAACAATAACACAGACCCAGCATTGGAGCAGGGCGAACCACTACCGGACCACGGCAATACGGAGAATCAAACCGAACAAACCAATTCTGTCAAAGATAATAGTCCGGACGACACAACGCCGGACAGGCACCCGGAGCAGCAGAATGCCCGTCAAAGGCTTGTTGCCAACGCGAGGAGTCTGAAAAAGCAGCAGCAAAGGCTGAAGGTTGCGCATGACACACTCCAAATCAGATGGAGTAAAGTACTCAACACAGCAGCGAAGTACGGCGACAATCGCCCCACCAAGAGCTACCCAAAGCGGAAGTTGCTACCTGAATTCGATGATGAGGCCTCAGACCCCTCACAACCAAAAATCAAAACAGCCACCTGGCCGGATAGACGACCTCACGGACAACATAGAGCGGCAAACAATGCCACCCACAAGACAATACGCGATTCACGCGAGGGCTTGGACCAAAAGGACAGCGCAACCAAATCCATCTATGGACCACGCAAGCGTGCCCCAGCATACGATATAACACAACAAACATCCGAACAACGCAGTACACCCAGATACAGGGGTGCCGCACACCCCCTATGTTTCACCGACGAGGTGCTGGATCATGAATTTCCAGAGGGATTCAAACCTGTAAACATAGAGGCATACGACGGAACAACAGACCCTGGGGTCTGGATCAAGGACTATATCCTCCACATCCATATGGCTCGAGGAGATGATCTCCACGCCATCAAGTACTTACCACTCAAACTCAAAGGGCCAGCTCGTCATTGGCTTAAAGGCCTCCCCGAAAACTCCATTGGAAGCTGGGCAGAGCTCGAAGACACTTTTTGGGCAAACTTTGAAGGGACTTATGTCCGACCTCCGGATGCGGATGATTTGAGTCATATAACTCAACAGCCCGGAGAGTCAGCCCGAAAGCTTTGGCACAGGTTTCTTACTAAAAAGAACCAAATTGTCAACTGCCCGAACGCCGAAGCCTTGGCAGCTTTTAAGCACAGCGTCCGTGACGAATGGCTTGCCCGAGACCTCGGCCAAGAAAAACCGAGAACAATGACAGCATTAATAAGCCTCATGACCTGCTTTTGCGCGGGTGAAGACAGCTGGCGAGGTCGATGCAGCTCCAGCGACCCCAGTACATCTGAAGTTAGAGATGGAAACAGGAAATCACGACGCAACAACAATAACAAACGCCGGAATAAGAGAGACAACATGAAGAGCACGGCAGTAAACGCCGGATTCAAAAGATCTCGGCGAGGTCAGCAAAAGTCGCCTCCTAAAGGCGCCAGAGACGAACTGTCCAGCCTAAACAAAATTCTGAACCAAATATGTCAGGTCCATAGCACCCCTGGCAAACCAGCCAATCACACCCACAGAGAATGTTGGGTCTTCAAGCAGTCCGGCAAGCTAAACGCCGTACACAAGGGGGATGATACACCAAGCGAAGATGAGGATGAGCCTCTCAAGGAAGACACTGGGGAACAAAAATTTCCACCAGAAGTCAAAACAGTAAACGTGTTACACGTGATCAATGGCAGAAACAAAACGGCACTCCCAGCAAAATACGCCCGAAGGCCTACCACCGCGGAGTCCTGCCACTGGTCGTCTCAACCGATCACTTTCGACCATCGTGATTACTCAGCAAGTGTCCAGCATGCAGGATGGGCTGCCCTGGTATTAGACCCAATAATTGAGGGATACCACTTCACACGAGTCCTGATGGACGGTGGTAGCAGTCTAAACCTGATATACCAGGATACAATCCGCGAATTGGGGATAGACCCAACAAAAATTTGCCATAGCAATATTATCTTTAAAGGAGTAACGCCAGGACCAGGGGCTCATTGCACGGGTTCCCTGCTACTAAAGGTTATATTCGGCTTCCCCGGTAACTTCCGTAGCGAACATTTAACCTTCCACATCGCTCCATTTCAAAGTGGCTATCAAGCACTAGTCGGACGCGAAGCTTTCGCTCGCTTTAACGCAATACCACACTACGCTTCCCTCACACTCAAGATGCCCGGTCCACATGGCATCATTACAGTGAACGAAAGTATTAAACGATCCCCGCACGCCGAAGAGCATGCGGCTATCCTGGCAGCCGCACACTAAAAATGGCCTGACCAACTAAAGCATTTAGCAGGTCGTCACGACCTCGGACATGGCTAGACGAGTCCGGTGCAGCCATATGCAATTTATACCGGATCAATGATCACACCCCTACTACAAATACAAGGGGCTCAACGTGCACAGACAAGCGGCAATTCTTACTTACCTAGAATTATACATGATTTCTTAAAAAAAACTATATTTTTGCATGCCATCTTTTTTCACCTAAGCTCCTCTCTTTTATAGATGATCATCGTGCTACACCCGTCCAGGATACGGCACAACGGAGACACAGGCGCAGATGTGCAGCAGGGACCCGCTCCAAGGATTCTTTTTAGATTAAGACCCTGCGTAGACCTTTTTTACTATCTCTTCTTGATACATATCCACCGCATTCTCAGCACAGTTGAAAAGTATGCTGGCGTCTTGGCATGTGGCCACGTCAGAATAATGCACGTACCTGGACACAAGGGGTTTCTTACGAAGGGCACTATTTGGGCCCGGTTTATACCATAAAGACCGAATACCTTAGGGAGTGTTCGGTGTCGCGAGTTTGGCCTTATATGCATCAGCTCCGAATCATTATCTTTGGTCAAATGTTGGGTTTGCCCGGCTCCTGTGTTTTGGTGCCTTATGTTCCGCTTTACCGGCTAAGGTAGCACCAGGAGAACTACTGCGATTGTGCCCTGGTTCATCCGGACGAGCACCTCAGGAGAGAAAGCCGAAAACTGACTGTCATGATATAGCGTGAGACTGGTCAACCACTGGGTGACCTATCAGAATGTTAGAATTCCTCCGCCTTAACGAAGGGCCGTTTCCCGGCCAGGCATGTATGCACCCCGCGATCGGGAGAGTGGGGAGCCACCAGGGGCTATCTGGTAGCCCCACTGTCAAACTTCTATGGGTAAGTGAAAGTGTTAAAGCATTATAGTCTGGTTGCCTCGCTCGCTACGCTATCACCTCCTTAATAGGACCAAGACGTTGGGTTAAGTGTGAACACGCGTTTTTTGCGAGCACCCCCGCATTTTATGCGTGGGGGTTGAAGCCGACGGCTGCAATCTTTCAGGTTATACACAAGTATACATAAACGGCCGCACAGGAGGCATCATACTACTTTTAGGCAAAAGTATAAAAATAACCTTATAAAATATACATAAAAGCATTATGCTTACAATGAGAATACATATCACTCAAACATAATATTTTACGAGCACTGGGCCTCTATCAAAGGAGCACCCTCGAGAACCTCCTCGAAATAGTGTTCGGCAGCCACCCGGCCTATGGCCGAACCCTGCGCCACAACAGTGGTAGCGTCCATCTCTGCCCAGTATGCTTTAACAGGGGCAAGGGCCATCCGCGAGCCTTCTATGCACGCCGACCTCTTCATCGCATTAATGCACGGCACTGCATCAAGGAACTGCTGCACTAAGCTGAAATAGTTGTTCGACTTTGGCCTTTCCGGCCATAGCTGATCCACAATGGACCTCATGGCGAGTCCGGACAACCTATTCAGTTTGGCCCATTCGGCTAGCTGGTCAGTCAATGAAAGCGGACGCTCTAAACGTGGAATTGCGTCTAGAACAGCTTGTCCACTTCACGATCTATCTGACCTTGGAAGTACTTGGCTGCATCGGCAGCGCTCGCCGCCAAATCCATATACGCATCTGCCGAACTCCATAGCTGATCCAGAGGGGCATATCGGGGATCTCCGAACTTCCTCCGTAACATGAAGGGTTTCCCAGCCGCAATATCCCCGGCTTCCCGCAGCTCCTCCTTCTTCGCTCTCATAGCAGAACGGGTGTCTTTGTCTGCCGCCGCGGCCTTCTCAAGGTCCGTTGCCTTCGCTCAGATTTATTTCTCAAGGACCCGACAACAGTCGGCAGTGTCTTTTAATTCTACGTCCATCTTGGCCATCTTCTCCTGACTCTCGCAATGTGCGGCCTTCTCGGTTTTCAACTCTTCGGCCGCCTTCAAAGAAGCCGCATTACTAATCCTCGCTTGTTCCTTGGCTCGGGCAAGTTCCGCCCGCAAGGCTTCCACGGTGGCAGCTCCATCTGCAGTCACAACATATTAAAGATACTGGCATTATGCCGCTCTTACAATGTGGCGTTCATCTGATAATAACACTTACCTTGTGCCTCATCAAGCCTCTTGTTAACAAGCTCGATGTCGGCGTCTGCCGCATCCAGTTGCCATTTTAATTGGGTAAACTCCCTAGTCCGGCTAGCCACCGGAGCTCCCACCACCTTCACATAGAGGAAGTTTGGTTATTGCCTGGGAATATGATCCTCTGTTCGCCGCCATTCTTGACGACAACCAGAGTCTCAGGGGCTACTATCTACACAGGGCACACCTAACATGTGTAGTACTATCACATATTATCTCACATACCTCAAAGCCTATCAATAGACTCATAAAGGCTTCATGTAATCCGCTTTCAGCGGACGAGATTCTCTCCATCACCATAGCCATCAGCGTACGGTGCTCTTCTGAGATGGCCGCTTGCCCCACCAACTCCCTCAGAACGTCCGACCGCACACCAGACGGTGTCGGACTCTTTCGTATGCTCTCTTCAGGAGCCGGACACTGGGGACTTCGGGGGTCTACGAGATTATCTTCTGGCCTCACCGGATGCAGAGAGGCCCTCCGCAACGACACTTCAGGGTCGCCGCTTCTGGAGCGGAGGAGTCCGGGGGAGGCGTTTTGCTCTCCATCATCTCTGGAAGAAGATCCCTCGAAGACGAGCTCATTCGAGAGGGGCTGAGGCCCGAACTGCAAGATAGATGCGGTGGTTATTTTCTTAGAGGAAAAAGATAGCATACCCTTGCTATTAAAATATTTTGGATCACTTACGACTCGTTGGGGAGTTGATCCCCCCACGGACTCTGTGCGGCAAAAACACCCCCAAGGCAGGACCCTCAGTGGGAGACCTTTTCTCCCGTTTGGAGGCTTCGGCTTCCGGATCCTCGGAAGCAGTCCTTTTCCTCCCTCGATCGTCCTCCTTCGTGGAGACGCTCGTTCCCTCGGTTGGAGCGGATAGCGATGGGGGCCTGCGTCCGCCCGTATTATCTCCCTCGGTATCTTCCTTCAAGGGCTCCGGGCAAGGTGCGACCTCGAGCATCTTCTCCAATACCGGATTTTCCAAACCCTCGGGGAGGGGGGCCAAACACCGAATTATCTTCGCCTTTGTTATCCAGTCCTGGTCAAAAGGCGAACTCTCAGAAATAACTTCGAATAAAAGATAGCATGTTCGGCTAGGGGATTTCTTACTTGTTCGGCGGCGCGGTTACTGCTCAGGCCCACGTCCTCGGTGATATCCGGACATTCCACTTGAGGTCCGAAGAATGACTTGTACATCTCCTCGTGCGTCAGGCCGAGGAAACTTTGAATGGCACGTGGTCCCTCTGGGTTGAACTCCCAAAAGCGCAGGGGCCGGCGTTTGCAAGGCTGGACTTGACGAACCAGCATAACTTGTATTACCGCAACCAAATTAAAATCTCCCTCGAAGATATCTCGGATGCGGCTTTGCAGTATAGGCACGTCCTTGGCCGGACCCCATCTCAGACAACTGCTAATCCATGACATCAGTTGTGGTGGGGGGCCCAGGCGGAAAGCGGGGGCAGCCGCCCACTTGGCACTTCTGGGAGCCGTGACGTAAAACCACTCCCGTTGCCATAATTCGGACACCTCTGGAAAGGAGCCTTTCGGTGATGGAGCTCCTCCCATCTTGCCTATTGATGCACCTCCGCACGCTGCATGTTGCCCCTCGATCATCTTCGGTTGTACTTCAAAGGTCTTGAGCCACAGGCCGAAGTGAGGGGTCAGACGGAGGAAGGCCTCACACACGACAATAAATGTCATGATGTGGAGAAAGGAGTCCGGAGCTAGATCATGGAAATCTAGCCCGTAATAGAACATCAAGCCCCTGACAAAGGGATCTAGAGTGAGGCCTAGACCTCGGAGGAAGTGGGAGACGAACACAACGTTCTCGTTGGGTTCGGGAGTAGGGACGACCTGCCCTGGAGCAGGCAGCCGATGCGAAACCTGGGCGGTCAGGTATCTGGCCTCCCTCAACTTCTTAATGTACTCTTCCGTCACGGAGGAGGGCATCCATCGGCCTTGAAGGCTGGATCCGGACATGATTGAAGATCCGGAGCACCTAACCTGGGCTTTGGGTGTTAGAACTCGAGGCGGGGGAAGGGTTTGCTTGAGCACGAGAGGGAAAAAGCGAAAACCTTGTCCCCTTATAAAGAGGGTGAATATCAAGCGTCCTCTCCGTAGCCGTTTGGGACTTGCCTATAATCTAGGGGTCCTAGACACGGTTGGGTTACCCACGACCGCATTAATGAGAATCTCGTAATTAGGGGAACACGATCTCCGCTTCGGCAAGGCGTGTCAAGAAACCGCCTCACATTATGTGTGGAGCTGGTTAAGAGAAACGGTTCGAATAATCACCGGGCCATGACATGACATCATGCTGTCAAAACAAGCCAGCAAATTAGATCTGTGAAAAAATTATTCTCTCTGCGGTGGAATCTGGAACTTATTTTGCAGGGTCGGACACTATCCTCGTATTCAAATTCTTCTGTGATGTATTCGGAGAAGGAACCCGCCTTGCAATGCCGAAGACAACTGCGCGCTGGACTCATCGTCATTGAAGCCTGGTTCAGGGGCTACTGAGGGAGTCCTGGATTAGGGGGTCTCCGGATAGCCGGATTATCTCCATTGGCCGGACTGTTAGACTATGAAGATACAAGATTGAAGACTTCGTCTCGTGTCCGGATGGGACTCTACTTGGCGTGGAAGGCAAGCTAGGCAATACGTATATGGATATCTCCGCCTTTGTAACTGACCTTGTGTAACCCTAACCCTCTCCGGTGTCTATATAAATCGAAGGGTTTTAGTCCGTAGGACAACAATCATAACATACAATCATACCATGGGCTAGCTTCTAGGGTATAGCCTCTCTGATCTCGTGGTAGATCTACTCTTGTAACACCCATATCTTCAATATTAATCAAGCAGGATGTAGGGTTTTACCTCCATCAAGAGGTCCCGAACCTGGGTAAAACTTTGTGTCCCTTGCCTCCTGTTACCATCCGGCCTAGATGCACAGTTCGGGACCCCCTACCCGAGATCCGCTGGTTTTGACACCGACAGGGACCTCTTGAGCATCGTGCCTCAGGAGCTCTTACCGGACCTCGGGCTGCTCACCTCCTGGCCTTGACCACGGCATCGCGACATGGCATACCAGCGACGGCTGCAACCTGCCTGGGGACCGGGACCTGTCGGCGTAGAGCACCAAGATGCCACGGGGTTTGAAAGGGGAGACCGAGCCAAAGCAGGACATGCGTTCACAAATTTTCATAGTAAGGATAATATCAACAAAAGACATTACAGACCCTTTACACGCCCCCACGGGGTCCGTCTTGATTCCTCGTAGGGAACAAAAGAAGGAAGTTCCTAGGGGCCCTATCTACACGCGCCAAACGCTGCCGACACCATCATCAACAGTGGGCCTCCGGAGGCCGACGCCAACCTCATGCAGATTAGCGACGACGGCGGCCGGACGATGTGGCCTTGCTCCGAGCGCGGCGAGAGCTCGGGGGCACGTAGCTGTCGTCACTTGTCTCCGGAGTCTTGTCGAGCTCGGGAGAATCGCTGGACCACCAGGAGTCACCGCCGTTGCTGGAGGAGTCGCTGGCGAAGCCCGCAGCCGGCTCGGCGTTGGTCGCTGGGCCATCCTGGCGACCCCCTTTAGAGCAGCACTCCAAGCAGCAGCCTTCCTCGTCGAAGACCTTGAAGAACATCATGGAGGCGTCGTCGTACTCGAAGTGGATGGCAAGGGTGCCTTCCACATGGCAGACTCGAGCGACCTCGCCCCAGCCGTGAGTCATGAAGATCTTCCTGGAGGAGACGGCTTCAACTTTCACCCCAGTCGCCGGGGCGTCGCAGTCGGCGTGCTATAGCCAAAGCTCGAGGGGGCCCCTCGGTAGCGAAGAACTGCAGGAAGCGAATCCAAGTGCGTGGAGGCATTGCCGCCCACAATATGAGTTCGCGTGAGGAGTCCGCGGTGTGGGCTCCTGGGGCGGCAGTGTGCGTCACCACGGCACGGCGACCACGGCCACAACATGGGCGGCATCATTTGCCGCTCCTCCCTCTGAAGCCCTCGGCTCGGGCGACAGAGGAAGCGGATACCCCAGAGGTGGCCGCTCGCACCAGGGCCTCGACACCTCTGGCCTAACGACTATGTCGCGACGATGGGACAACCTCTTCTTCGGCAGAAGTGGCTCAGGCTCATCGAGGGGGGTCTTTCCCATCTCCGCGGCTGAGAACCTCCATATCGGCACCATGGTCGATGCAACACGCGATGAAGCAAGGAAGAAGGAGCGGGAGAAGCTAAGGAAGAGATGGGTGACGGGGGTTCCGCTCCCCTCTTCCCATTTATAGCCAAGGGGAGGCCAACCGCCGGCCTCCACGATCTAAGGTAATAATGATCTTTTCTCTGCATGCAGCAAGGACCCGTCAAGGCGGGAAGTTGCCGAGGCGGCATGGGGAAGCGGAGACGCCCACGACCAATCAACCGCCATGCGTCAACCGAGGCCGCAGGCTGTTAGGGCCTGCGGCGCTCCGCACTTGCCCCTTGGCTGCGCCTCGAAGCCAAGCCAGAGCGCGCCTAGGGCCCGGGGGCTACTATCGGCGTCATGGGAATGGGGGTCCCTAGAATTGCCTGCCTGCGGCCCACGGCGTGGCTCCACCAACGGCCCTGTACGGCCCATCTTCACCAGCAAGCAGTCAAGACCCTTGCGAGGGGCCAAGCCTCGCGAGGCGGACGACGCAAGACCTCCTCGGGGTGGCCTCACCAGGCTGGCTCATGAGGGGCGGAGATATCAAGGCAAGGGGCACTTCGCGAGGTTCCTATGATGCAAGCCATGACGACCAAGGCCAGGCGGGCGCCAGCATGCGCAATGTCCTTGTTTCCCCTTTGGTGCTTAAGAGGCAAGCGCAGGCGCGGAGTCCCGAGGCGTCAAGCAAAGGTTTCCATATCGGTGCAACAAGACCAAGACCAGCAGGACGGCAGGAAGGAGGTCACCGCGGAGCCCAGGACGGCGTCACCACCAGAGCCTTTGGTAGGCGACGACCACCTTCTGTCAGGATAGCTTGTACTAGTTGTCCCCCTTCAAACTGGCTATTGTGGGATCCCTTCCCGTCTAATATTTGGGGAGAGGACCCGGGCCTTTATAAATAGGACTAGCCAGCACCTTAGAGATGGGAGGCTCATCAGGGGCTGATGGCGGGCGAAGAGGACGATCCTCAACAGCATCATCTCACCAAGCACAAGAACACATCTCCTCAGGAGGTTGTTCTTCCCTTGTAACTGTTCATCCTCAGCCCAAGAGGCAATCCACCACACCACACTGGAGTAGGGTATTACACCACATCGGTGGCCCAAACCAGTATAAATCTTGTGTCCCTTTGTTCTGCGGTTTCGACGCGCTAAGACTTGAGAGTGCGGTGAGAGTGTGGGCTAGAGGGGGAGAGATCTTCGTGTGCACCCTAGAGTTCGAACCTCAAGGGTTTTGCCAGAACCCAAAATCCGACAACGTGGTGTCTCGGCACAACGAACTGTCACAACGATGCATACTCCGGGAGAACACTTATACCTTGAAATTCTAGTGAGGGATCATCTTATAATGCTACTGCCATACTAAGCAAAATAAGATGCATAAAAGATAAACATCACATGCAATCAAAATATGTGACATGATATGGCCATCATCATCTTGTGCCTTTGATCTCCATCTCCAAAGCACCGTCATGATTTCCATCATTACCGGCTTGACACCTTGATCTCCATCGTAGCGTCGTTGTCATCTCGCCAACTATTGCTTCTACAACTATCACTAATGCATAGTGATAAAGTAAATCAATTACATGGCGATTGCATTTCATACAATAAAGTGACAACCATAAGGCTCCTCTAGTTGCTGATAACTTTTACAAAACATGATCATCTCATACAATAATGTATATCACATCATGTCTTGACCATATCACATCACAACATGCCCTGCAAAAACAAGTTAGACGTCCTCTACTTTGTTGTTGCAAGTTTTACGTGGCTGCTACGGGCTTCTAGTAAGAACTGTTCTTACCTACGCATCAAAACCACAACGATGTTTTGTCAAGTTCATTGTTTTGACCTTCAACAAGGACTGGCCATAGTCAAATTCCATTCAACTAAAGTTGGAGAAACAAACACCCTCCATCCACCTTTTTGCAAAACAAGTTGCATGTCTGTCGGTGGAACCGGCCTCATCAATGCGGTCATGTAAGATTGGTCCGGGCCGCTTCATCCAACAATACCACCAAATCAAAATAAGACGTTGGTGGTAAGCAGTATGACTATCATTGCCTACAACTCTTTGTGTTCTACTCGTGCATATCATCTACGCATAGACCTGGCTCTGGTGCCACTATTGGGAAACGTAGCATGCAATTTCAAAATATTTCCTATGCTCATGCAAGATCTATCTAGGAGATGCATAGCA
The DNA here is from genome assembly GCF_002162155.2 of Triticum dicoccoides. Classification (NCBI taxonomy): domain Eukaryota; kingdom Viridiplantae; phylum Streptophyta; class Magnoliopsida; order Poales; family Poaceae; genus Triticum; species Triticum dicoccoides. The sequence goes on along the minus strand of NC_041382.1, from coordinate 150,094,478 downwards.
ACGAGGGGGGGAGAGTGTGTCCACGTACCCTCGTAGATCGAAAGCGGAAGCATTTGACAACGCGGTTGATGTACTCGAACTTCTTCCCGTTCCGACCAATCAAGTACCGAACGTACGGCACCTCCGAGTTCTGCACACGTTCAGCTCGATGACGTCCCTCAAACTCTTGATCCAGCAAAGTGTCGAGGGAGAGTTCTGTCAGCACGACAACATGGTGATGGTGATGGTGAATTGATCCGCGCAGGGCTTCACCTAAGCACTACGTGAATATGACCGGAGGTGTAAACTGTGGAGGGGGGCGCCGCACACGGCTAATAATGTTTGTTGTGTGTTCTAGGCGCCCCCTCCACACATATATATATGTGGGAGGGGGAGGGGGATAGCCATGGGGTGCCCCAAGTAGGAGGAATCCTACTTGGGGACCTTGTCTAATTCGCCCCCCCTACCATCTTTTACGGAGAGGGAAGGGAAGGGAAGAGAGGAGGGAAGGAAGGGGGAGGCCGAATTGCCTCCCCTTCCTTCTCTCTTCCCCTTTTCCTTTCCCCTTCCTATTCGTCCACCAAGGGGGGGCGCAACAGCCCATGTTGGCTGCTGTGTTTCCCCTCTTGG
>NC_041382.1:150088910-150093711 GCF_002162155.2 Triticum dicoccoides | reverse complement strand
TGGTGACCTGATATGTACCTGGTACCCCCGCAACACTTCCGGTGTCCGAATATCATCGTCCTATATATGAATCTTTACCTCTCGAACATTTCGAGACTCCTCGTCATGTCCATGATCTCATCCGGGACTCTGAACAATATTCGGTCACCAAATCACATAACTCATATACAAAATCGTCATCGAACGTTAAGTGTGTGAACCCTACGGGTTCGAGAACTATGTAGACATGACCGAGACACCTCTTCGGTCAATAACCAACAGCGGAACCTGAATGCTCATATTGGTTCTCACATATTCTACGAAGATCTTTATTGGTCGTACCGTAATGACAACATATGTTATTCCCTGTGTCATCGGTATGTTACTTGCCTGAGATTCAATCGTCGGTATCTCCATACCTAGTTCAATCTCGTTACCGGCAAGTCTCTTTACTCATTCCGTAATGCATCATCCCATAACTAACTCATTAGTCACATTGCTTGCAAGGCTTATTATGATGTGCATTACCGAGAGGGCCAAGATATACATCTCCGATACTCGGAGTGACAAATCCTAATCTCGATCTATGCCAACCCAACAAACACCTTCGGAGATACCTATAGAGCATCTTTATAATCACCCAGTTGCGCTGTGATGTTTTATAGCACACAAGGTATTCCTCTGGTATCCGGGAGTTGCATAATCTCATAGTCAAAGGAATATGTATAAGTCATGAAGAAAGCAATAGCAATAAAACTTGACGATCATTATGCTAAGCTAACGGATGGGTCTTTTCCATCACATCATTCTCTTAATGATGTGATCCCGTTCATCAAATGACAACACATGTCTATAGCTAGGAAATTTAACCATCTTTGATTAACGAGCTAGTCTAGTAGAGGCTTACTAGGGACACTGTGTTTTGTCTATGTACCCACACATGTATCAAGTTTCCAGTTAATGCAATTCTAGCATGAATAATAAACATGTATCATGATATAAGAAAATATAAATAACAACTGTATTATTGCCTCTAGGACATATTTCCTTCAGGGCCCACCTAGCCACGTGGTGTCTCTGACCCTAAGGTCAACATGACAAGTAGACGTGGGTGAAGGGCCCACTGTCATGACATCCCATCAAAAAAGAGATAGTGCACATCGATGCGTGTGGTAATTAACAATTGCCCCCTTGACCTCTGCTTATGATTAACACACGAACATGGGCAAACACGGGATCCACTGCCACACGGCACGATTACCCTATCATCGCTTCGTGTTTTGTCTCACCTATAAAGGGTGAGAGGTGACGTGGACGAGAGCTTTAAGCTCTTAGTCCCCCTGCCTTTGTATTCTTCCCCAAGCTCCAATGCCCAAACCCTTTCAGGCTCTGATGGCTCGAGAATTTGTGATATTTTTTAGTGATTTGTATTTGCTTTTCACCAGATCTTTGCCACTTTTGGTTATTTCTAACACTAATCCTTAAAAAGAGAATGTAACACCCTCGATGCGACTATATCTCCCACGTGTCGAGGCACGACTTAGAGGCATAATCGCATTGAAGGCATATGTCGCAAGTTAGGCAATCTTCACAACATCCCATGTAACATGATAATAAAAGGGGAGATAAAATAGTTGGCTTACACTCGCCACGTCAATCAAGTACATAAATAACATTACATCAACCAAACACTCATGGCCCGGCTACGGCGCCAAAATAAAAGATAACCCAACATGCGACACGGTCCCGTTCACCCCCAACTGGGCACCACTATTGATCATCGGGAAAGGAAACATAGTAACGTTGAGAGTCTTTGTCGAACTCCCACTTGAGCTCATACGCGTCTCCTGGAGCGGAATCATCAGGCCCTGCATCTGGTGTAATAGTAATCCGTGAGCCACAGGGACTCAGCAATCTCGCACCCTCGCGATCAAAACTATTTAAGCTTATAGGAATGGCAAGGTAAATATAAGTGGAGCTGCAGCAAGCGACTAGCAAGTATGGTGGCTAACTTATTCGCAAAAGAGAGCGAGAAGAGGAGGCAAAGCGCGAGCGAGAAACTAGAGAGCAACCTGCGCAAACATTACTCCAACACCGTATCCACTTCCCGGACTCTGCCGAGAAGAGGCCATCACGGTAACACACTCAGTTGATTCATTTTAATTAAATTAAGGTTCAAGTTATCTACAACCGGACATTAACAAATTCCCATCTGCCCATAACCGCAGGCACGACTTTCAAAAGTTCAAATCCCTGCAGGGGAGTCCCAACTTAGCCCATGACAAGCTCTCATTGTCAACGAAGGAATAGACCTCCTCCGAAGATGTTCCGATCAGACTCAGTATCTCGGTTCTTCAAGACACTTCGAAAGGTGAAAACAAGACCAGCAACACCCCCCGAATGTGCCGACAAATCCCGATAGGAGCTGCACATATCTTGTTATCAGGGCACACTCAGATAGGTCAAGCTACGAGTAAAACCAATCCTCAAGTTTCCCCGAGGTGGCCCCGCAGGCTGCCCGGTTCGGATCAACACTCAGAGGGAGCACTGGCCCGGGGGGGGGGGGTTTAAAATAAGATGATCCTCGGGCTCCGGAAACCCAAGGGAAAAAGAGGCTAGGTGGCGAAGGGTAAAAACCAAGGTTGGGCATTGCTGGAAAAGCTTTAATCAAGGCGAACTATCAAGGGGTTCCCATTATAACCCAACCGCGTAAGGAACGCAAAATCCGGGAACATAAAACCGATATGACGGAAACTAGGGCGGCAAGAGTGGAACAAAACACTTGGCGAGTGGCTGAGCCTTCCACCCTTTACCAAGTATATAGATGCATTAAGATAACATGGCAATATAATGATATCCCAACAAGTAATTAAATGTTCCAACAAGGAATGGCCTTCAATCTTCACCTGCAACTAGCAACGCTATAAGAGGGGCTGAGCAAAGCGGAAACATAGCCAATCAACGGTTTGCTAGGACAAGGTGGGTTAGAGGTTTGACATGGCAATATGGGAGGCTTGAAAGCAAGTGGTAGGCATCGTAGCAATGGCATAGCAAAAGAGCGAGCAAACTAGCATAGCAAAGATAGTAGTGATTTCGAGGGTATGATCATCTTGCCTGCACAGTTGTCAGAGTTGACTGGATCCTCGAAAGCAAACTCAACGGGCTCCTCATTAGCGAACTCGTCTCCCGGCACTACCCAAACAAGACAAACAAGCAACAAGGATACAATCAACCACGTGCAAGACCAAGCAATATGATGCAATGATGATATGCTATGCGGAATGCGATGCGGGATGCAAAATGCAAGATATAATAGGAAATGCATGAACCTGGCCTCAACTTGGAAAACCAAGTGTGCCACTGGAAAGATGAGATGAAATAGCTTTAAAACGATATAAAGAACGCCGGAATCGGAGTTACGGTTTGGAAATGGCAATCGATTCAAAAATGACACCGGTCCGCGATTTACAGCAAGTAGGCATCTAAATGCAATGAGATGAACATGCTACAACACCCAAACATGACAACAAAATACATGGCAGGGATGCACACAAGATGCTTAACAAAAGTCTAGCACTGAGCTACGGCCAAATCATCCATTAACAGGTTCAAACAAGCATGGCAAAAATGCATATGGCAAACAGATTTCAGACTTAGTGAAATTAACACTTGTCTGGAATTCCAGATCAGGTAGCCCTCTTCGGAGCCACAAAACTACATTCTATAGGACCTGAACATGGCAAAGTAAAGCATGGCATGGAGCTAATCAAAGAGCTTAACAAAAGTCCCTTAGTGACCTTGAGCCAAAAGGGATCAGAAAATACAATTGCAAGCATGCGAACATAGCAAAAACATAATCAGTTTTCATACTTAGTGAAAACTGGAACATGCTGAAACATAACTCAAGTAGACATGTTTACGAGCTCGATGCACTCACTATGGTGCAAGTCATGGCAAGAAAAGCATACATCCAGCAAGAAGGCACAAAATTCAAGGTAGACATGGCAAGAGCAATAGCATAGCATGCATGGATCAACTACAACATCACCGGCAAAATTGCAAACAAGTTGACAATCTGCCCAGATTCACAAAGTAGCAAAAGTAGAGCTCGATTGACTCAAGCTAGGGTGCTCCATAATTGCAAACAAAGACATGGATGGATAGAGCACTGCAATATTAACAAAACTCCCTTACTGATCATCCTCAAAAGAGGCACGGATCACTAGGAAACAACAAGAACATATGGCATCATGAGATAAACAGCTCCAGGACTTTGTGAAATTACTAAGTCCCTGAAAACAGACTTAGCAAGTGCACCACTTTGCAAGCTTTCACAAGTCACCACACACATCACAAAAATACATGGGTTGCACCTCTGGAAAGATGACAAAACCCTTAACAAAACATATGTAGAGCATCAGGGCATATCATGCACACATTAATCATGGCAAAAATGACAAAAACCTAAATGGAGTAGCAGATCTGACAATTAACTCAAGTAGCCCTATTCTAACAGCATTTCGGGCATCAAGATGAACTCAAATTAAAATGATGCAATGGAATGAAATGATGTACTCTCTGAGATGAACATTTTGATATGCTATATGCATGAATCAGAGCTACGGTTGCAAAGTTAAGGGGCCACGAACAGAGGCACTTGGATCTGCAATTTCGGGAGTTAGAGAAAAAAACGACCTAGGGTTTCCAGATCTGCACGCAAACCGAGGCGGCGGCGCGAGCACTGTTCACGGCGGGGACAAGGACGGCGGCCGGCGAGGGCGAGATCGCCGATGGCCGAGGCCGGCGGCGCAGGGGCCCGCGG
>NC_041382.1:150078965-150088471 GCF_002162155.2 Triticum dicoccoides | reverse complement strand
GCGCGGTGGCGGCTCGGTGGCGACGGGGCGAGGAGAAGGGCGTGGGCGCGCGGCGGCGGAGGGAGTGGGCCGTGGGGGCCTGGCCCGGGCCGTGGCGGGCTTCGGCGACACGATGCCACGTGGCGGGCGGTGGTTGGCGCGGGCGGCGGAGCGGACGCGTCCGGCCGGCGCGGATCTGGGATTTAGGGTTTCTAGGAGAGGGGATCCGGGATATTTCGAGGGGGACCTATTTATAGGCATAGAGGGAGCTAGGAGAGTCTAAATGAGGTGCGGTTTTCGGCCACGCGATCGTGATCGAACGCTCTAAATGATGGAGCAGAGTTAGGTGGGTTTTGGGCCAAATTTAAGGGGTGTTCGGCTGCAACACACACGAGGCCTTTTTGGTCCCTCGGTTAACCGTTGGAGTATCAAACGAAGTCCAAATGGTACGAAACTTGACAGGCGGTCTACCGGTAGTAAACCAAGGCCGCTTGGCAAGTCTCAGTCCAATCCGGAAATGTTTAATCGCCATACACGAAAGAAAGCTAGAAATGACCACCGGAGGAGAGCGAAGCGCCGGAATGCAAAACGGACAACGGGGAAAATGCTCGAATGCAAGAGACGAACACGTATGCAAATGCAATGCACATGATGACATGATATGAGATGCATGACAATGATAACAACACACAGAGACAAAGACCCGAACCCAAGAAAATAAATATGACTTAACGCCGGAAACGGCAAGAGTTGGAGTACAAATTGGGAAAGTTATATCCGGGGTGTTACAACACTCCACCACTATGAAAGGATCTCATCCCGAGATCTAGGACTAAAAGAACGCCGGGTACTCAGAACGGAGGTGATCCTCGCGTTCCCAGGTAGCTTCATGGTCGGAATGGTGTGACCACTTGACTTTGAGAAATTTGATTGACTTGTTGCGAGTCTTGCGTTCAGTCTCTTCAAGAATAGCAATTGGGTGCTCACGATAAGAGAGATCTTCTTGGAGCTCAATGTCCTCGAAGTTAACTGTGCGGTCAGGAGTCTTGAAGCACTTTCGAAGCTGAGAGACATGGAACACGTCATGAACATTTGCAAAGTTTGAAGGAAGCTCGAGTTGATAGGCGAGGTCGCCTCTCTTGCTGACAATCTTGAAAGGTCCCACGTATCTAGGGGCAAGCTTCCCTTTGATACTGAAGCGACGAGTACCTTTCATAGGAGAGACGCGGAGGTAAACATGATCTCCGATCTCAAAAGCCAAATCATGGTGCTTGCTATCATAGTAGCTCTTCTGGCGGGATTGGGCTGCTTTGAGGTTATCACGAATGACTTTGCACATTTCTTCTGCCTCTGTGATTAAGTCATTACCCAAAAGCTGACGTTCACCCGTTTCAGACCAGTTGAGAGGGGTACGGCACTTCCGGCCATACAGAATTTCAAAAGGGGCCTTGCCCGAACTTGCTTGAAAACTGTTGTTGTAGGAGAATTCAGCATAGGGAAGACAATCCTCCCACTTCATGCCGAAGGAGATCACACAAGCCCTGAGCATATCTTCAAGAATCTGGTTGACACGCTCGACTTGACCGCTAGTTTGAGGATGGAAAGCTGTGCTGAAGCGGATGTTCGTGCCCATGGCCTTCTGAAAAGAATCCCAAAACTTCGAGGTAAAGATGTTGCCACGGTCTGAAGAGATCACTTGAGGAATACCGTGCAGAGAGACAATACGAGAGGTATAGAGTTCCGCCAATTGAGCTGTAGTGATCGACTCTTTGATAGGCAGAAAATGAGCCACTTTAGTGAGTTTGTCGATGACAACAAATATAGCATCATTGCCACGCTTGGACTTAGGAAACCCAGTCACGAAGGCCATTTCAATGTGGTCAAAGTTCCATTCTGGAATGGCAAGAGGTTGGAGGAGACCAGCTGGCCTTTGGTGTTCTGCCTTCACTCTTTTGCAGACATCACATTCATTCACGAATTGAGCAATCTCGCGCTTCATTCGAGTCCACCAATAAGCCTGCTTAAGGTCCTGATACATCTTCGTGCTCCCAGGGTGGATGGAGAGGAGAGAATTGTGAGCCTCGTTCATGATCACTTTACGGAGGTCACCTTTGGGTACAACAATACGATCCTCGAAGAAGAGAGTGTCCTTGTCATCAAGGCGGTAGCACTTGTACTTGGACTAACTCTTGGCAATCCCAATCTTCACCTTTTTCACCATACCATCAAGAAGCTGGGCTTGGCGAATCTGGTCTTCCAAGGTAGGAGAGACTTGAAGGTTGGCGAGGAATCCTTGAGGAACAACTTGCAGATTAAGTTTGCGGAAAGCTTCACAAAGCTCGGGTTGATAAGGCTTGAGAATTAGACTGTTGCAGTAAGCTTTCCTACTCAAAGCGTCAGCAATCACATTGGCCTTGCCTGGGTATACTCGATACTCGGATTATATTCTTGAATCATTTCGACCCATCGAGTTTGCCTGAGGTTGAGATTAGGCTGAGTGAAGATGTACTTGAGACTCTTGTGATCAGTGAAAATGTCCACTTTTCTTCCCAATAGAAGATGTCTCCAAGTCAAAAGAGCATGCACAACTGCCGCCAACTCGAGATCATGAGTGGGGTAGTTCTTCTCATTAGGCTTCAATTGGCGAGAGGTATAAGAAACAACTTTCTTCTCTTGCATCAATACTGCGCCAAGACCTTGGAGAGAGGCATCACAAAAGACCTCGTACGGCTTGGATTCATCAGGCGGAGTCAGAACTGGAGTAGTGATCAATTTCTCTTTCAAAGTGTTGAAAGCAATGTCACACTCCGGAGACCAAACGTACTTGACGTGCTTCTGGAGAAGATTTGAGAGAGGCTTCGCGATCTTAGAAAAGTTTTCAACGAATCTTCGGCAATAGCTTGCGAGACCGAGAAAACTACGGAGTTGCTTCACGTTTTGAGGAGGTTCCCAATTCACAATTGCAGACACCTTCCCAGGATTCACGGCAATGCCCTTGGCAGAGATGATATGACCAAGATAAAGAACCTCATCAAGCCAAAATTCACACTTGGAGAACTTGGCGTAGAACTGATGTTCTCTTAGCTTATCAAGAACCAAACGCAAGTGATTGGCATGATCTTCCTTGTTCTTGGAGAAAACCAGAATGTCGTCGAGATAGACCAAAACGAAGTCATTGGTGTAGGCGTTGAAGATGAAGTTCATCATGCGAGAGAAAGTCGGAGGAGCGTTGACGAGGCCAAAAGACATGACAGTGTATTCATATGAACCAAAGCTTGTCCTGAAAGCTGTCTTGGGAATATCTTGCTCACGAATTCGAATCTGATGATAACCCATACGGAGATCAAGCTTGGAGAATACTCAAGCACCTTTTAGTTGTTCGAACAGATCATTGATGTTGGGAAGTGGGTATTTGTTCTTGATGGTCTTCTTGTTCACTGGATGGTAATCAACACAAAGTCGGTCCATTCCATCCTTCTTCTTCACAAAAATAACACCACAACCCCACGGAGAAGAACTAGGCCGGATGAGACCCATTTTCTCTTGAATATCGAGTTGCTTCTTCAGCTCCTTCAACTCTTCAGGTCCGAGCTTGTAAGGACGTTTGCACACAGGTTCCGTGCCAGGCTCAAGATCAATAACGAATTCAACTGGCCGGTGCGGAGGCATTCCTTGAAGCTCTTCTGGAAAGACGTCTTGATATTCGCAAACGACTGGAATTTGATAGATAGCATCCAATTCACCCTTCTCATTGAGAGAAAATAGACGGATGGTATCATCACGAGCGGCAAACACAATTACATCCTCAGACGAATGAGTCAATTGAATCTGCCTGGCTGCACAATCAAGCTGAGCCTTGTGCTTAGAAAGCCAATCCATTCCAAGAATAAGATCAATATCCGAGTTACCAAGAACCATTGGGGAAGAAAGGAAGTTGTAGTCGCCCAATGTGATAGTAACATCTGGCACCTCTAGACTTGCACTCAAATGTTTGCCAGGAGAAACGATATCCATTTGTTTACCCAAATGAGAAGAAACGAACTCATGCTTGGTAAAAAATGGCTTTGACATGAAACAATGTGATGCACCCGTGTCAAAAAGAACTCTTGCAGGAATATCATTAACAGGAAGGTTACCCATGATGACATCTGAAGAATCCTCTGCCTGAGCTGCATTCATCAAATTGACCTTGGCGTGCTTGGGGTTATGCTTGACCACAGTTGTACTTGCTGATCTGACAGGAGGAGGAGGAGGAAGACGCCTCTGGTTGAAACACTTGTTGGCATAGTGACCCTTCTGTTGGCACTTGTTGCACGTGACCTCTGAAAGTGGACGGTGATATGGAGCACTCGATCTTGGAGCTTGAGACGAAGTCTTGTTCTGAAAGCCAGGGTTGGGTGGGTGGGAAGAACCACTGCCCCCTTTGCTCTTCTGCTGATACGGATGACGAAACGGAGGAGGAGGAAGCCAATACTTCTGCTGCTTGGCCAGTTGAGTAGAGGAAGAAGGAGTAACATCTCTGACTCACTTCTTGGAAGCATCACACTTCAACTGAGCAGCCTCTTGCTTCAATGCCATGTTGTAGAACTCATCGTATCTCAAGGGCTCAAAGAGAACAAGAGCTAGCTGAATTTCTTCTCTGAGACCACCCCTGAACTGGTATATCATGCTCTTCTCATCAGGGACGTCCTGCTTGGCAAAGCGGGCGAGCTTCTGGAACAACTTGTTGTAGTCATAGACAGACAAAGAGCCTTGCTTCAGGTTGCGGAATTCCTCACGCTTGCTTTCAACCACGCTCTGCGGAATATGATGAGCTCGGAAATCTCGACGGAAATCATCCCAAGTGATAACACGTCCACCTCGGGAATCCTTGTACTGCTGGAACCATTCTGCAGCTTGATCTTTGAGTTGGAAGGAAGCGAACTTGACAAAGTCCTCAGGCCTGACGTTACTGCACTCGAAATGCTTACACAGATCCACAAGCCAATCGTCAGCATCAGTTGCCTCAACACAATTGCTGAAAGTCTTTGGCCCATTAGCAAGGAACTGGTTGAGTGTAGCAAAGTGATTCTGATTGCTGCCTTGATTCCCTTGGTTGCCTTGATTGCGCTCTTGAAGAATTTGCATGATCAACTGTGTGTTTGCATTGGTTGCGGCCATCACAGCTTTCCATGCCTCTGGAGGAGGTGGAGGTGGTGGCAGATCAGGATTCGGAGTCGTGCGTGTTGGAGGAGCCATCCTGAAGAGGTTGACCACCATTAGCACATTGATAGACAAATATTGAAGCTGAATCCAACGGAATGAAAATTGCAGCCTATAGTCTTCACATCCGAACAAAATGAACGAATGCATTCCTCTTGAAATGGTCACATATCCATAAATTGAGAAGCCACGTAGAATTAAGGTATAGAAATAAATCAACAAGGTACGGATCAAGAACAAATAATCGATAAGAAATCCCAATCTCAAACCAATATCCGTGGAAGAAGAACTAGAGCTACTAGAATTCCCACCTATGAAACTCCCGAACCTTTCCGGTTATGCAATCAGGTGTTGGGGATACAGGGGAAGAATAATATCTCACCCAAACTAGCAAATCCTACATCCAGCTGTATCCATCCTTCAACACATAACCAAGAAACCTTCAGAAACCATCTACCTCAACCTTCGAAAAGCATCCGTTATACAAGTTATGGCGATACTCCCGAACTCCCGCCCCAGTACTGGGTGGCGTCGAGGTTATCTCACCAACGAACTTCATAAAAGAGATTTTCGATGTCGGCGTACTAGACTCGGGTATTCCAGAACTGCAACGATAAAATTATGATGACAACACCTCAGAGCTCAACTCCCCGGGACACTTCCACTAAACCCCTGACAGGAGGCACCAAGACAATGTTCTCATCATAAAACCATCGGAACGATTCCAAGATACCCGCGTGATCCTAAAAAAAATTTAGTGAAATTTGAGAAGAGAAGAGTCAAAACTCTACGTCGGGATGCCTTACCAGAGCGATGAGGAGACTGGGAAGTAAAAAGAATTCCTAAACTCTCCGATATATAATTCCTAAAAGACTCAAAACATTTTTCTAGACACAACTCGGCCGCTAAAAACGATCAAGCAATGGGGCTCCTAAGGTCGGGGATGGCTCTGATACCAACTTGTAACACCCTCGATGCGACTATATCTCCCACATGTCGAGGCATGACTTAGAGGCATAATCGCATTGAAGGCATATGTCGCAAGTTAGGCAATCTTCACAACATCCCATGTAACATGATAATAAAAGGGGAGATAACATAGTTGGCTTACACTCTCCACGTCAATCAAGTACATAAATAACATTACATCAACCAAACACTCATGGCCCGGCTACGGCGCCAAAATAAAAGATAACCCAACATGCGACACGGTCCCGTTCACCCCCAACTGGGCACCACTACTGATCATCGGGAAAGGAAACATAGTAACGTTGAGAGTCTTCGTCGAACTCCCACTTGAGCTCATACGCGTCTCCTGGAGCGGAATCATCAGGCCCTGCATCTGGTGTAATAGTAATCTGTGAGCCACAGGGACTCAGCAATCTCGCACCCGCGCGATCAAAACTATTTAAGCTTATAGGAATGGCAAGGTAAATATAAGTGGAGCTGCAGCAAGCGACTAGCAAGTATGGTGGCTAACTTATTCGCAAAAGAGAGCGAGAAGAGGAGGCAAAGCGCGAGCGAGAAACTAGAGAGCAACCTGCGCAAACATTACTCCAACACCGTGTCCACTTCCCGGACTCCGCCGAGAAGAGGCCATCACGGTAACACACTCAGTTGATTCATTTTAATTAAATTAAGGTTCAAGTTATCTACAACCGGACATTAACAAATTCCCATCTGCCCATAACCGCAAGCACGGCTTTCGAAAGTTCAAATCCCTGCAGGGGAGTCCCAACTTAGCCCATGACAAGCTCTCACGGTCAACGAAGGAATAGACCTCCTCCGAAGACGTTCCGATCAGACTCGGTATCTCGGTTCTACAAGACACTTCGACAGGTTAAAACAAGACCAGCAACACCCCCCGAATGTGCCAACAAATCCCGATAGGAGCTGCACATATCTCGTTATCAGGGCACACTCAGATAGGTCAAGCTACGAGTAAAACCAACCCTCAAGTTTCCCCGAGGTGGCCCCGCAGGCTGCCCGGTTCGGACCAACACTCAGAGGGAGCACTGGCCCGGGGGGGGGGGGTTTAAAATAAGATGACCCTCGGGCTCCGGAAACCCAAGGGAAAAAGAGGCTAGGTGGCGAATGGTAAAAACCAAGGTTGGGCATTGCTGGAAAAGCTTTAATCAAGGCGAACTATCAAGGGGTTCCCATTATAACCCAACCGCGTAAGGAACGCAAAATCCGGGAACATAACACCGATATGACGGAAACTAGGGCGGCAAGAGTGGAACAAAACACTAGGCGAGAGGCCGAGCCTTCCACCCTTTACCAAGTATATAGATGCATTAAGATAACATGGCAATATAATGATATCCCAACAAGTAATTAAATGTTCCAACAAGGAACGGCCTTCAATCTTCACCTGCAACTAGCAACGCTATAAGAGGGGCTGAGCAAAGCGATAACATAGCCAATCAACGGTTTGCTAGGACAAGGTGGGTTAGAGGTTTGACATGGCAATATGGGAGGCTTGAAAGCAAGTGGTAGGCATCGTAGCAATGGCATAGCAAAAGAGCGAGCAAACTAGCATAGCAAAGATAGTAGTGATTTCGAGGGTATGATCATCTTGCCTGCACAGTTGTCAGAGTTGACTGGATCCTGGAAACCAAACTCAACGGGCTCCTCATTAGCGAACTCATCTCCCGGCTCTACCCAAACAAGACAAACAAGCAACAAGGATACAATCAACCATGTGCAAGACCAAGCAATATGATGCAATGATGATATGCTATGCGGAATGCGATGCGGGATGCAAAATGCAAGATATGACAGGAAATGCATGAACCTGGCCTCAACTTGGAAAACCAAGTGTGCCACTGGAAAGATGAGATGAAATAGCTTGAAAACGATATAAAGAACGCCGGAATCGGAGTTACGGTTTGGAAATGGCAATCGATTCAAAAATGACACCGGTCCGTGATTTACAGCAAGTAGGCATCTAAATGCAATGAGATGAACATGCTACAACACCCAAACATGACAACAAAATACATGGAAGGGATGCACACAAGATGCTTAACAAAAGTCTAGCACTGAGCTACGGCCAAATCATCCATTAACAGGTTCAAACAAGCATGGCAAAAATGCATATGGCAAACAGATTTCAGACTTAGTGAAATTAACACTTGTCTGGAATTTCAGATCAGGTAGCCCTCTTCGGAGCCACAAAACTACATTCTACAGGACCTGAACATGGCAAAGTAAAGCTTGGCATGGAGCTACTCAAAGAGCTTAACAAAAGTCCCTTAGTGACCTTGAGCCAAAAGGGATCAGAAAATACAATTGCAAGCATGCGAACATAGCAAAAACATAATCAGTTTTCATACTTGGTGAAAACTGGAACATGTTGAAACATAACTCAAGTAGGCATGTTTACGAGCTCGATGCACTCACTAAGGTGCAAGTTATGGCAAGACAAGCATACATCCATCAAGAAGGCACAAAATACAAGCTAGACATGGCAAGAGAAATAGCATAGCATGCATGGATCAACTACAACATCACCGGCAAAATTGCAAACAAGTTGACAATCTGCCCGGATTCACAAAGTAGCAAAAGTAGAGCTCGATTGACTCAAGCTCGGGTGCTCCATAATTGCAAAAAAAGACATGTATGGATAGAGCACTGCAATATTAACAAAACTCCCTTACTGATCATCCTCAAAAGAGGCACGGATCACTAGGAAACAACAAGAACATATGGCATCATGAGATAAACAGCTCCAGGACTTAGTGAGATTACTAAGTCCCTGAAAACAGACTTAGCAAGTGCACCACTTTGCAAGCTTTCACAAGTCACCACACACATCACAAAAATACATGGGTTGCACCTCTAGAAAGATGACAAAACCCTTAACAAAACATATGTAGAGCATCAGGGCATATCATGCACACATTAATCATGGCAAAAATGACAAAAACCTAAATGGAGTAGCAGATCTGACAATTAACTCAAGTAGCCCTCTTCTAACAGCATTTCGGGCATCAACATGAACTCAAATGAAAATGATGCAATGGAATGAAATGATGTACTCTCTGAGATGAACATTTTGATATGCTATATGCATGAATCGGAGCTACGGTTGCAAAGTTAAGGGGCCACGAACAGAGGCACTTGGATCTGCAATTTTGGGAGTTAGAGAAAAAAAACGACCTTGGGTTTCCAGATCTGCACGCAAACCAAGGCGGCGGCGCGAGCACTGTTCACGGCGGGGACGAGGACGGCGGCCGGCGAGGGCGAGATTGCCGGTGGCCGGGGCCGGCGGCGCAGGGGCCCGCAATGGCCGGAGCTGGGGCCGGCCGGCGTCGCGGGGT
>NC_041382.1:150046722-150078512 GCF_002162155.2 Triticum dicoccoides | reverse complement strand
GGCGCGGCGGCGGCGGCGGCTCGGTGGCGGCGGAGCGAGGAGAAGGGCGCGGGCGCTTGGCGGCGGAGGGAGTGGGCCGCGGGGGCCTGGCCTGGGCCGCGACAGGCTTTGGCGGCGGCGGCGGTAGCGCGATGCCATGTGGCGGGCGGTGGTTGGCGCGGGCGGCGGAGCGGACGCGTCCGGCCGGGGCGGACGTGTCCGGCCGGCGCGGATCTGGGATTTAGGGTTTCGGGGAGAGGGGATCCGGGATATTTTGAGGGGGACCTATTTATAGGCATAGAGGGAGCTAGGAGAGTCTAAATAAGGTGCGGTTTTCGGCCACGCGATCGTGATCGAACGCTCTAGATGATGGAGCAGAGTTAGGTGGGTTTTGGGCCAAATTGAAGGGGTGTTGGGCTGCAACACACACGAGGCCTTTTCGGTCCCTCGGTTAACCGTTGGAGTATCAAACGAAGTCCAAATGGTACGAAACTTGACAGGCGGTCTACCGGTAGTAAACCAAGGCCGCTTGGCAAGTCTCGGTCCAATCCGGAAATGTTTAATCCCCACACATGAAAGAAAGCTAGAAATGACCACCAGAGGAGAGCGAAGCGCCGGAATGCAAAACGGACAACGGGGAAAATGCTCGAATGCAAGAGACGAACACGTATGCAAATGCAATGCATATGATGACATGATATGAGATGCATGACAACGATAACAACACACGGAGACAAAGACCCGAACCCGAGAAAATAAATATGACTTAACGCCGGAAACGGCAAGAGTTGGAGTACAAATTGGGAAAGTTGTATCCGGGGTGTTACAGAGAAGAAAACCCGTTTTCCCATTGTTTGGCAAAAATATCATTTATCGAAGGAAACTAGGAGGATTAATACAAATCAAGTCAAATGGAGCAACTTCCATGTGGAGAGCCAGTTCGCCAGGTGTCGTGGTGGGCGCACAGCAGATGCCAAGGGATGACTAAAGAGAGGAGGAGGCTCGAGGGCGCTGGTGGACTCCAGAGGTGAGGTTGGCATGAGCGGGCGCGCCGGACATACCTAGGTTCGGGGCTCTCCGGAGAGATAATACCCCTAGTCCTGCCAAGTGTAGTTGTGTGATTGATTGTACAATGTTGCTCCTGGAGCAGTATGGAGGAGGAAGGAAGCTGGCCAAGGCTTAGGCAGTTCCCTCTCCTTGGGTGGTGCTAACTAGGTGTGTGTGATGGAATGAGTTCTCTTCTATGCATGAGGGCTCCTGGGGGTTTTATAGGTCAACCCCCCTAGGGGTACAGTGGTAATGTTACAAGTCGGTGGGTGCGCATTGTCGATGTCTGAGGACCCGGGCTGGGTCCCGCTGAGGGCTTGTGGTTCGTCGGGTTCCCCTAGGTGCAGGCCCCGCATGCCTAGGGGGACTGTGCGCCGTGTTGTCGATCGTCAGGGCGTGGCCAAGTCTTATCGTGTATAGTGCTCTCCATCAGGTTCCCGCTTGCTGTCGTCAGCGATGAAGGCAGGGGCACTATAGCCACGCCAGCCCTGGTTAGCGGGTAGGTGAGGGGCACTGTTGCCATGTTCCTGCTGACCAGAGGCATGGGCAGGGCACTATTACCTTGGTCATCGTTGATTGAAGTCTCGTCCCATCATATGGCCTGGATGGGACGGGAGTTGACCCGTGGCTGGATTGCGTAGCAAGCTACAGGTGGTGCTGGCTTGTTGAGGAGGCTTCGGTTGTGCTGGGTTCGACTGTCTTGCGCTAGTTGTTGGGGCCGAGTCGACGCGTCTTGCCGGGTCGGCTAGTCTGGCCGGCTTGCGGGGCTTGGCCGGGTCGAGCGACCCGGCCAAGCGCGTGCCGGTATTGAGGGGCAGTGCCAAGCCTATTATTTTTGAAGAGGATCCGGGTTCCGTTGCCTGCCCGGGGTCTGATAGGTCTCCAACGTATCTATAAGTTTTGATTGCTCCATGCTATATTATCTACTATTTTGGACTATATTGGGCTTTATTTTCCACTTTTATATTATTTTTGGGACTAACCTATTAACCGGAGGCCCAGCCCATAATTGTTGTTTTTTGCCTATTTCAGTGTTTCGAATAAACAGAATATCAAACGGAGTCCAAACGGAATAAAATCTTCGGAAACGTGATTTTCTCACTGAACGTGATCCAGGAGACTTGGACCCTACTGCAAGTGATCAAAGAGGTGGTCACGAGGGTGGGGGCGCCCCCCTAGGGCGTGCCCCCTGCCTCGTGGGACCCTTGGTGCTCCACCGACGTACTCCTTCCTCCTATATATACACATGTACCCCCAAACGATCAGAACAGGAGCCAAAAACCTAATTCCACCGTCGCAACTTTCTGTATCCACGAGATCCCATCTTGGGGCCTGTTCCAGAGCTCCGCCGGAAGAGGGCCGTCATCACGGAGGGCTTCTACATCATCCTAGCCCCTCCGATGAAGTGTGAGTAGTTTACCTCAGACCTTCAGGTCCATAGTTAGTAGCTAGATGGCTTCTTCTCTCTCTTTGAATCTCAATACAAAGTTCTCCCCCTCTCTTGTGGAGATCTATTCGATGTAATCCTCTTTTTGCGGTGTGTTTGTTGAGACCGATGAATTGTGGGTTTATGATCAAGTCTATCTATGAATAATATTTGAATCTTCTCTGAATTCTTTTATGCATGATTGGTTATCTTTGCAAGTCTCTTGGAATTATCCGTTTGGTTTGGCCAACTCGATTTGTAGTTCTTGCCATGGGAGAAGTGCTTAGCTTTGGGTTCGATCTTGCCCAGTGACAGAAGGGGCAGCAAGGCACAAATTGTATCGTTGCCAGCGAGGATAACAAGATGGGGTTTATTTCATATTGCATGAATTTATCTCTCTACATCATGTCATCTTGCTTAAGGCGTTACTCTGTTTTAACTTAATACTCTAGATGCATGCTGGATAGCGGTCGATGAGTGGAGTAATAGTAGTAGATGCAGAATCATTTCGATCTACTTGTCACGGACGTGATGCCTATATACATGATCATGCCTAGATATTCTCATAATTATGCACAATTCTATCAATTGCTCAACAGTAATTTGTTCACCCACCATAGAATACTTATGCTCTTGAGAGAAGCCACTAGTTAAACCTATGGCCCCCGGGTCTATTCTCATCATATCAATCTCCATCACTTTTATATCGTTTTGCTTTTTACTTTGCCTTTACTTTTTACTTTGCATCTTTATATCAATAATACCAAAAATATTCTATCTATCAGATCTCACTCTCATAAGTGACCGTGAAGGGCTTGACAACCCCTAACCGCATTGGTTGCGAGTAGCTATTGCTTTGTGCTGGTACGAGGGACTTGAGCGTGGGATCCTACTAGATTGATACCTTGGTTCTCAAAAACTGAGGGAAATACTTACACTACTCTGCTACATCATCCCTTCCTCTTCGGGGAAAACCAACGCAAGCTCAAGACGTAGCATTTCTGGCGCCGTTGCCAGGGAGTCTACGCAAAAAGTCAATATACCAAGTACCCATCACAATCCCTATCTCTCGCATTACATTATTTGCCATTTGCCTCTCGTTTTCCTCTCCCCCCAATTCACCCTTTCTGTTTTATTCGCCCTCTCTCTCTATCCTCCCTCTCTATTTGCCTCTTTGTTTGCTTGTCGTCATGGCTAGTCTCATATCTTCTTCGTTGTCTCCCGAGAGTGAAGTTCTAAATTTTAAACAAAGGGAGGGAGAAAATCTAAAAGATGCTTGGTATAGAATTTGCACTGCTCAAATTAGATCTACCAGGAAACAATCTACCTTAGTTCTTCTTCACAATTTTTATGTAGGTGTTGATCCTTGGTATAGATATATCCTCGATACCATTATCGGAGGGAACCTCTTGGGTAGCCATACTTTTGATTCTTATAATGCTATGATAGATTTATTTGGCTCACCACCTCTTTTGGTTAATGGAACCATGTTAACTTTGGAGCATGTTATGCAAAGACTTGAAATTACTGAAAATAAAGTTGCTACTATTGAATCGATTGAAAATCTAGATAAAAAGATCCACAGTCAAATTACTCAATATGGATCTAAGGTAGGAATGACCTTGAAAAATATTAAGAAAAAGGAACCCATAGTTAATGAGAAGATAAACTTAGATTCTACTAGAATTGATAAACTGAGGGTATCATTACAAATTTGGGAACCGCTTTTTCTTCCGTAAAAAATACTCCTAGTCCTCCTACTAAAATTGCCAAGCTTATGTATGTTCCTAAAAATAAGGGTGAATCTTCTAGTAAGGAAACTGCTGATCTTAAATCTATAAGTATTCATCCCAATCTTTTTGCTATCATTAAAGAACCATTTATTACAAATGAATATTTCAATCTTGTGCCTAAAAGTTTGATAATTAATAAAAAGAAAGAAATTCCTAAAGATGGTAGATGCCTAATTGAAGAATTACCTACCAAAGATGGCAATACCTAGATCTATCCTTGCTTGTTATGCCTAGCTAGGGGCGTTAAACGATAGCGCTTGTTGGGAGGCAACCCAATTTTATTTTTATTCCTTGCTTTTTGCTCCTATTTAGTAATAAATAAATTCTTTAGCCTCTGTTTTGGTTGTGTTTTTTGTGTTTAATTAGTGTTTGTGCCAAGTAGAACCGCTGGGAAGACTTGGGGAAAGTCTTGTTGAACTTGCTGTAAAAAACAGAAACTTTAGCGCTCACAAGAACTGCTGTCATTTTTATTGGAAGAGTGCTATTTAGTTAATTCTTCTTGAAGATGATTAATAGATAAATTACTCACGTCCATAAATTTATTTTAGAATTTTTGGGGCTCCAGATCTTGCGCTAGCTACAGATTACTACAGACTGTTCTGTTTTTGACAGATTCTGTTTTTCGTGTGTTGTTTGCTTATTTTGATGAATCTATGGCTAGTAAAATAGTTTATAATCCATAGAGAAGTTGGAATACAGTAGGTTTAACACCAATATAAATAAAGAATGAGTTCATTACAGTACCTTGAAGTGGTCTTTTGTTTTCTTTCGCTAACGGAGCTCACGAGTTTTCTATTTTGAGTTTTGTGTTGTGAAGTTTTCAAGTTTTGGGTGAATTCTTTTGATGGATCATGGGACAAGGAGTGGCGAGAGCCTAAGCTTGGGGATGCCCATGGCACCCCCAAGATAATCCAAGGGCACCAAAAATTCAAAGCTTGAGGATGCCCCCGGAAGGCATCCCCTCTTTCGTCCACTTCCATCGGTAATTTACTTGGAGCTATATTTTTATTCACCAACATGATATGTGTTTTGCTTGGAGCGTCTTGTATTATTTGTGTCTTTTTTTGTAAGTATGCCACAATCATCCTTTCTATACACACATTTTTGAGAGAGCCATACATGAATTAAAATTTGATAGAATACTCTATGTGCTTCACTTATATCTTTTGAGCTAGATAATTTTGCTCTATGTGCTTCACTTATATCTTTTGAGCTAGATAATTTTGCTCTATGTGCTTCACTTAGATCTTTTTAGAGCACGGTGGTGGATTCATTTTAAAGAAACTATTGATCTCTCATGCTTCACTTAAATTATTTTGAGAGTCTCTTAATAGCATGGTAATTTGCCTAATAATAATATGCTTGGTATTAAAGATTTGTGAAACTTTCTTTTGAGTGTGTTGAATACTAAGAAAAGATTGAAGCATGATAATTGTTTTGAGATATGGAGGTGATAATATTAAAGTCATGCTAGTTGAGTAGTTGTGAATTTAAAGAATACTTGTTTTGAAGTTTGTGATTCCTGTAGCATGCACGTATGGTCAACCGTTATGTGATGAAGTCAGAGCATGATTTATTTATTGATTGTCTTCCTTATGAGTTGCGGTCGGGGACGAGCGATGGTCTTTTCCTACCAATCTATCCCCCTAGGAGCATGCGCGTAATACTTTGCTTTGATAACTTCTAAATTTTTGCAATAAGTATATGAGTTCTTTATGACTAATGTTGAGTCCATGGATTATATGCACTCTCACCCTTCCACCCTTGCTAGCCTCTCTAATACCGCGCAACTTTCGCTGGTATCATACACCTACCATATACCTTCCTAAAAAAAGCCACCATACCTACCTATTATGGCATTTCCATAGCCATTCCGAGATATATTGCCATGCAACTTTCCACCATCTAGTTCATCATGACATATCCATCATTGTCATATTGCTTAGCATGGTCATGTAGTTGACACAGTATTTGTGGCAAAGCCACCGTTCATAATTCTTTCATACTTGTCACTCGTGATTCATTGCATATCCCGGTACACCGTCGGAGGCATTCATATAGAGTCAAACTTTGTTTTAGTATCGAGTTGTAATCATTGAGTTGTAAATAAATAGAAGTGTGATGATCATCATTCGATAGAGCATTGTCCCAAAAAAAGGGGAAAGGCCAAAGAAAAAAAAGAAGGCCCAAAAAAAGGGGCAATGCTACTATCCTTTTTTCCACACTTGTGCTTCAAAGTAGCACCATGATATAGCAAGTCTCATATATTGTGCTTCAAAGTAGCACCATGTTCTTAATATAGAGAGTCTCATATGTTGTCACTTTCATTTACTAGTGGGAGTTTTACGTTATAGAACTTGGCTTGTATATTCCAATGATGGGCTTCCTCAAGTTGCCCTAGGTCTTCGTGAGCAAGCAAGTTGGATGCACACCCACTAGTTTATTTTGTTGAGCTTTCATACATTTATAGCTCTAGTGCACCCGTTGCATGGCAATCCCTACTCACTCACATTGATATCTATTGATGGGCATCTCCATAGCCCGTTGATACGCCTAGTCGATGTGAGACTATATTCTCCTTTTTGTCTTCTCCACAACCACCATTCTATTCCACCTATAGTGCTATATCCATGGCTCACGCTCATGTATCGCGTGAAGATTGAAAAAGTTTTGAAAAAGTTAGAGTATGAAACAATTGCTTGGCTTGTCATCAGGGTTGTGCATGATTTAAATACTTTGTGTGGGGAAGATGGAGCATAGCCAGACTATATGATTTTGTAGGGATAACTTTCTTTGGCCATGTTATTTTGAGAAGACATAATTGCTTTGTTAGTATGCTTGAAGTATTATTACTTTCTATGTCAATATAAACTTTTGTCTTGAATCTTTCTAATCTGAATATTCATACCACAATTAAGAAGATTTGCATTGAAATTATGCCAAGTAGCACTCCGCATCAAAAATTCTCTTTTTATCATTTACCTACTCGAGGACGAGCAGGAATTAAGATTGGGGATGCCTGATACGTCTCCAACGTATCTATAATTTTTGATTGCTCCATGCTATATAATCTACTGTTTTGGACTATATTGGGCTTTATTTTCCACTTTTATATTATTTTTGGGACTAACCTATTAACCGGAGGCCCAGCCTAGAATTGCTGTTTTTTTGCCTATTTCAGTGTTTCGGATAAACAGAATATCAAACGGAGTCCAAACGGAATAAAATCTTTGGAAACGTGATTTTCTCACCGAACGTGATCCAGGAGACTTGGACCCTACTGCAAGGGATCAAAGAGGTGGTCACGAGGGTGGGGGCGCCCCCCCTAGGGCGCAAACCCCTGCCTCGTGGGACCCTCGGTGCTCCACCGACGTACTCCTTCCTCCTATATATACACATGTACCCCCAAACGATCAGAACAGGAGCCAAAAACCTAATTCCACCGCCGCAACTTTCTGTATCCACGAGATCCCATCTTGGGGCCTGTTCCGGAGCTCCGCCGGAAGAGGGCCGTCATCATGGAGGGCTTCTACATCATCCTAGCCCCTCCGATGAAGTGTGAGTAGTTTACCTCAGACCTTCAGGTCCATAGTTAGTAGCTAGATGGCTTCTTCTCTCTCTTTGAATCTCAATACAAAGTTCTCCCCCTCTCTTGGGGAGATCTATTCGATGTAATCCTCTTTTTGCGGTGTGTTTGTTGAGATCGATGAATTGTGGGTTTATGATCCAGTCTATCTACGAATAATATTTGAATCTTCTCTGAATTCTTTTATGCATGATTGGTTATCTTTGCAAGTCTCTTTGAATTATCCGTTTGGTTTGGCCAACTAGATTGGTAGTTCTTGCCATGGGAGAAGTGCTTAGCTTTGGGTTTGATCTTGCGGTGTCCTTACCTAGTGACAGAAGGGGCAGCAAGGCACGTATTGTATCGTTGTCATCGAGGATAACAAGATGGGGTTTATTTCATATTGCATGAATTTATCTCTCTACATCATGTCATCTTGCTTAAGGCGTTACTCTGTTTTTACCTTAATACTCTAGATGCATGCTGGATAGTGGTCGATGAGTGGAGTAATAGTAGTAGATGCAGAATCATTTCGATCTACTTGTCACGGATGTGATGCCTATATACATGATCGTGCCTAGATATTCTCATAATTATGCACAATTCTATCAATTGCTCAACAGTAATTTGTTCACCCATCGTAGAATACTTATGCTCTTGAGAGAAGCCACTAGTGAAACCTATGGCCCCCAGGTCTATTTTCATCATATCAATCTCCATCACTTTTATATTGTTTTGCTTTTTTACTTTGACTTTACTTTTTACTTTGCATCTTTATATCAAAAATACCAAAAATATTCTATCTATCAGATCTCACTCTCGTAAGTGACCGTGAAGGGCTTGACAACCCCTAATCGCATTGGTTGCGAGTAGCTATCGCTTTGTGCAGGTACGAGGGACTTGAGCGTGGGCTCCTACTGGATTTATACCTTGGTTCTCAAAAACTGAGGGAAATACTTATGCTACTCTGCTGCATCATCCCTTCCTCTTCGGGGAAAACCAACGCAAGCTCAAGACGTAGCAGGGTCCATCCCCCCGACAGTAGTCCTAGAAGATGTGAAGGTCCGCCGTCTTCGGATGAGTGGGCCTTCACACTTTCCCCCTTAAGCAAGGTGGATTCTGCGAGCGCCGGGTCCAGCAACACCCACTGTGTGCCGGTTTTCTCAGAAACCGGATCATGGCATCCCGGTCGTGGCGGGGACCGAGAAGTCGGCCGAATCTTGGGGCAATCCCCCGAGCTTCGCGCGGGCACCACGTGGTACCCGGAAGTCGAAGGGGCCTGACAGGCCACGCGCGTGACAGGACCGGGCGGCGGGCCGGGGCCCACCATTGCGCGCCCTTGGCCCAAGCGCGCGGATTTATTGCGGCGTCCGGGGGCCGGTTGCTCTTCCCCGGGCAGTTACTATGCGTGTATGTGCGCACTTATTGCGGGGTAGTGGAACAGGTGCGTGCAGACGATCCCACTTCCCCATGTTCAAACCGAGGGTTATAAATTGGGAGGTAGGGGGCGGCCGACATTATTCTCGCTCGCGCCCTCCTGTTCCTTTGCTCTCACTCCGCTCTTTGCAACCGACACACTACAGCACCCGCTGCTTCGAGCAGAATCTCTTCGCCCTCCATCTTCCTTCTTCTTCTTCCTCCGATCATGTTGCTGCCATCGGGCTCCTGGAGGGGCTCGAATGTCACCTCGAGGACATCACCCAACTCCGGGCGATGCGGCGCCTGCCGCGCGGTGAGCAGAGGCCTCGGTCCGAGGGGCAGGAGCGCGTGGTCTTCCTCACGCACTTCGAGCGCGGGTTCGGGCTGCCGGCGAGCACCTTCTTCTGCGTGTTCTTGGAGTTCTTCGGGCTCCAGCGGCATCATCTTGGCGCCGGCGCCATCGTCCAGCTTTTCGGCTCCATCACCCTTTGCGAGGGGTACCTGGGGGTCGAGCCTACGATCGACCTTTGGGCGCGCTTCGTCTCCTTGAAGCAGCAGGGCCCATCGGCCAGGGAGTTCGCCGATTGCGGCGCCGCCGTCATCTCGAAGCGGTCGGGGGCGGACTTCCCCAAGATCCCGCTGTCGGCGTTCTGGGAACGGGGGTCCCCAGACTTGCGTGCCTGCGGCCTGCGGTGTGGCTCAGGCAGGGGCCTAGCGCGGCCCATCTTCATCAGCCCAAGCTCAAGACCCTCGCGAGGGGCCGAGCCTCGCGGGGCGGACGACAGGAAGCTTCCTCAAGAGCGGCCTCATCAGGCAGGCTCGCGAGGAGGCGGAGAGATCAATGCAAGGGTACCTCGCGAGGATCCCATGATGCAAGAAATGACGATCAAGGCCAGGCGGGCGCCAGCCTGCGCAGGATCCTTGTTTCCCCTTTGGTGCAAAGGAGGCAAGCACAGGCCAAGGTATCAGGCAAAGGTTACCATTCCGGTGCAACAATACCAAGACCAGCCGGACGGCCGGACGGAGGTCACCGTGGAGCCCAAGACGGCGTCATCACCAGTGCTTTTGGCAACCGAAGACCACCTTTGGTCAGGATAACTTGTACTAGATGTTCCCCTTCAAAATGGCCAATTGTTGGCACCCTTCCCGCTCAATTATTCGGGGAGAGGCCCAGGGCCTCTATAAATAGAGCTAGCCTCCACAAAGGAGAGGGGAAAGAGGGAAGAACCCAGCAGATACTAAGTAGAACACACCGCACCAGCTCAAGAACACCCCTCGTGAGGTTGTTCTTCCCTTGTACTGTCCATCATCAGCCCCAGAGGCAATCCACCACACCACACACTGGAGTAGGGTATTACACCACAACGGTGGCCCGAACCAGTATAAAACTTGTGTCTCTTGTGTTGCTCATCATTTTCATCTTAGTTCGCACGAGAGGATCAGACATAGATAGGTAGGGGAGAGATCTCCGCGTGCACCCCAGTGTTCGAACCTCAAGGGTCTGCTGGAACCCGAAATCCGACATTTGGCACGCCAGGTAGGGGTGCGCCGAAATCTTTCTTCCGTTGTTCGCGTGTGATCTTCCGTCGTGTCCATGGCTGACGCTCGTCGGGCTCGCGTCGAGCGCCGGGCTACTCACGCCACTCGCGTCGCCCAGACGGCGCCCGCCAGCGGCCCCCCTCGTCGTTCCCCGTCGCCCACCACCAACGCCGCCACAGGCCCGGTGGGGAACGAGCAGCAGGCCTCGTCCCAGCATCCTTCGGTGCGGCGGTATGGCCGCATCGCCACCCCGTCGCTGACTCTAGTTGGCTCGTCATCCCACGCCCGTCGCGCACCCATGGATGCGCACGCCTCACTGCTCTTGGCGCGGGAGCTCCTGCACTATCGCCCCGTCGATGACCTCTACGAGGACTGGCTCGCCCGCATCACCGAGCTCGTCAGTGCCGCAGGGGTCTCCCCCTTGCAGTCCCTCTTGTTGCCTCGCCCTCCGTCCCGTGCAGGGGGCAAGGATCAGGAGGCGCCTTCGCCGCCTCCTCCCCAAGAAGGTGCTTTGGCTCCAAGGCGTGCAGCCCCAGGGCGGGACTGAGGGAGTCCTGGATTAAGGGGTGTCCGGATAGCCGGACTATAACCTTTGGCCAGACTCTTGGACTATGAAGATACAAGATTGAAGACTTTGTCCCGTGTCCGGATGGGACTTTCCTTGGTGTGGAAGGCAAGCTTGGCAATATGGATATGTAGATCTCCTCCCATTGTAACCGACCTTGTGTAACCCTAACCCTCTCCGGTGTCTATATAAACCGGAGGGTTTTAGTCCGTAGGACACAACGACTACAACATATAATCATACCATAGGCTAGCTTCTAGGGTTTAGCCTCTCCGATCTCGTGGTAGATCTACTCTTGTACTACCCATATCATCAATATTAATCAAGCAGGACGTAGGGTTTTACCTCCATCAAGAGGGCCCGAACCTGGGTAAAACATTGTGTCCCTTGTCTCCTGTTACCATCCGGCCTAGACGCACAGTTCGGGACCCCCTACCTGAGATCCGCCGGTTTTGACACCGACATTAGTGCTTTCATTGAGAGTTCCTCTGTGTCGTCGCCGTTAGGCTTGATGGCTCCTACTATCATCGATAGTGATGCAGTCCAGGGTGAGACTTTTCTCCCCGAAAAGATCTTCGTCTTCGGCGGCTTTGCACTGTGGGCCAATTCGCTTGGCCATCTAGAGCAGATCGAAAGTTACGCCCCTGGCCACCAGGTCAGGTTTGGAAGCTTAAACTACACGGCCGATGTCCGCGGAGACTTGATCTTCGACGGATTCGAGCCTCTGCCTTGTGCGTCACGCGGTCACGATGAGTACGATTTAGCTCTACCATCGGATAGTGTTCAGGAGATCGCACCGGCAGCCGCTCCGACCCTCGATTCGGAGCCAGTTGCGCCTTCCGTGGACGGGTGGATGGACCCTGCCACGGAGGCCTTACCCTCAGCGGTGATCAAGCCGAACATCGACCTTACCTTGCACAAGAGCCGTGTTGATAAACTGCCGGATCCTTCTCCCGCCACGGACTCCGAACCGCCTGCGCTCGGTCCTATCGAATCTGATTGGGCGCCGATCATGGAGTTTACCTCCATGGATATCTTTCAGCACTCGCCCTTCAGCGACATTCTAAATTCACTAAGGTCTCTCTCTTTGTCAGGAGAGCCCTGGCCGGACTATGGCCAACAGGATTGGGATGCGGACGACGAAGAAATCCGACGCCCACCCAGCACCCACTTCGTAGCCACTGTCGATGATTTAACCGACATGCTCGACTTCGAATCCGAAGACATCGTTGGTATGGACGATGATGTAGGAGACGAACAGAAACTAGTGCCCACAGGGCACTGGACAGCCACCCCATCCTATGACGTATACATGGTGGACACACCAAAAGAAGACGACGATGAGGAACGGAAGGATGCAACGAAAGCTTGTCCCCTCGAGAAGCAGTCAAAGCGGCGGCGTAAGCGCCGCCCCAAATCCCGCCTCGACAGAAATAACAATCATACAGACCCAGTGTTGGAGCAGGGAGAACCACTGCCGGACCACGGCAATACGGAGAATCAAACCGAACAAACCGATTCTGTCAAAGATAATAGTCCGGATGACATAACGCCGGACAGGCACCCGGAGCAACAGAATGCCCGTCAAAGGCTTGTTGCCACCGCGAGGAGTCTGAAAAAGCATAAGCAAAGGCTCAAGGCTGCACAGGACACACTCCAAATCAGATGGAGTAAAGTACTCAATATAGCAGCGAAGTATGGTGGTAATCACCCCACCAAGAGCTACCCGAAGCGGAAGTTGCTACCTAAATTCGATGAGGAGGCCCTAGATCCCCCACAACCAAAAATCAAAACGGCCACCTGGCTGGATAGACGACCTCACGGCTAACATAGAGCGGCAAACAACGCCACTCACAAGCCAATACGCGATCCACGCGAGGGCTCGCACCAAAAGGACGGCGCAACCAGATCCATCTATGGACCACGCAAGCGCGCCCCAGCATATGATGTAACACAACAAACATCAGAACAATGCGGTACACCCAGATACAGGGGTGCCGCACACCCCCTATGTTTCACCGATGAGGTGCTGGACCATGAATTTCCAGAGGGATTCAAACCCGTAAACATAGAGGCATACGACGGAACAACAGACCCTGGGGTCTGGATTGAGGACTATATCCTCCATATCCACATGGCTCGAGGAGATGATCTCCACGCCATCAAGTACTTACCCCTCAAGCTCAAAGGGCCAGCTCGGCACTGGCTTAAAAGCCTCCCCGAAAACTCCATTGGAAGCTGGGAAGAGCTCGAAGACGCTTTTCGGGCAAATTTTCAAGGGACTTATGTCCGACCCCCGGATGCAGATGATTTGAGTCATATAACTCAACAGCCCGGAGAGTCAGTCCGAAAGCGTTGGAACATGTTTCTTACTAAGAAGAACCAAATAGTTGACTGTCCGGACGCCGAAGCCTTGGCAGCTTTTAAGCATAGCATCCGCGACGAATGGCTTGCCAGACACCTCGACCAAGAAAAGCCGAGAACAATGGCAGCATTAACAAGCCTCATGACCCGCTTTTGCGCGGGTGAGGACAGTTGGCTAGCCAGATGCAGCACCAGCGACCCAAGCACATCCGAAGTTAGAGATGAAAACGGGAAATCACGACGCAGCAAAAATAATAAGCGTCGGAATAAAGAAGATAGCCCGAAGAGCATGGCGGTAAATGCCGGATTCCGACGCTCTCGGCCAGGTCAGCAAAAGCCGCCCTCTAAAGGCGCCAGAGATGAACTGTCCAGCCTGAACAAAATTCTGGACCAAGTATGTCAGATCCATAGCACCCCTGGTAAACCCACTAATCATACCCATAGAGAATGTTGGGTCTTCAAGCAGTCCGGCAAGCTCAACATCGTACACAAGGGGGAGGATACACCAAGCGAAGATGAGGATGATCCTCTCAAGCAAGACACTGGGGAACAAAAGAAGTTTCCATCAGAAGTCAAAATAGTCAATGTATTACATGTGATCAAGGGAAGCAAAGCGGCCGTCCTAGATAAATATGCCCAAGGGCCTATCACCGCGAAATCCTGCCACTGGTCGTCTCAACCGGTCACTTTCGACCATCGTGATTACTCAGCAAGTATCCAGCGTGCAGGATGGGCTGCCCTGGTATTAGACCCAATAATTAACGGATACCACTTTACACGAGTCCTGATGGACGGTGGCAGCAGTTTAAACCTGATATACCAAGATACAATCCGCGAAATGGGGATAGACCCAACGAAAATCTGCCATAATAACACTACCTTCAAAGGAGTAACGCCAGGCCCAGGGGCTCACTCCATGGGCTCCCTGCTACTAAAAGTTATATTCGACTTCCCCGATAACTTCCGTAGCGAACATTTAACCTTCCACATTGCTCTGTTCCAAAGTGGTTATCAAGCACTACTTGGACACGAAGCTTTTGCTCGCTTTAATGCAATACCGCATTACGCTTCCCTCACGTTTAAGATGCCCGGTCCACGTGGCATCATTACAGTGAACGGAAATATTGAGCGATCTTTGTGCGCCGAAAAGAATGCGACTACCTTAGCAGTCGCACACTAAAAACGGCCTCACCAACTAAAGCATTCGATAGGTCGTCAAGACCACGGACACGGTTAGACGAGTCCGGCGCAGCTATATGTAATTCAGACCGGATTGAGGGCCACACCCCTATTACAAATACAAGGGGCTCAACGCGCGCGCACAAGTGGCAATTTTTTACTCATTTTTTATACATGGTTTCTTTAAAAAACCACCTTTTTGCATGACAACTTTTTCACCTAAGTTCCTCTCTTTTACAGATGACCATCGTGCTACACCCGCCCAGGATACGGCACAACGGAGACACAGGCGCAGACGTGCAGCAGGGACCCACTCCAAGGATTCTTTTTAGATTAAGACCCTGCGAAACCTTTTCTACTGTCTCTTGTTGATACACATCCCTCGAATTCTCAGCACAATTGAGAAGGAGGCTGACGTCTTGGCATGTGGCCACGTCAGAATAATGCACGTACCTGGACACAAGGGGCTTCTTACAAAGGGCAATATTTAGGCCCGGTTTATACCATAAAGACCGAATACCTTAGGGAGTGTTCGGCGTCGCGAGTTTGGCTTATATGCATCAGCTCCAAATCATTGTCTTTGGTCAAATGTTGGGTTTGCCAGACTCCTGTGTTTTGGTGTCTTACGTTCCGCTTTATCGGTTAAGGCAGCACCAGGAGAACTACTACGATTGTGCCCTGGTTCATCCGGACGAGCACCTCAGTAGAGAAAGCCGAAAACTGTCTGTCATGATATAGCGTGAGACTGGTCAACCACTCGATGACCTATCGGAATGTTAGAATTCCTCCGCCTTAACAAAGGGTCGTTTTCCAGCCAGGCATGTACGCACCCCGAGATCGGGAGAGTGCGGAGCCACCAGGGGCTATCTAGTAGCCCCACTGTCAAACTCCTATGGCTAAGTGAAAGTGTTAAAGCATTATAGTTCGGTTGCCTCGTTCGCTGCGCTATCACCTCCTTAATAGGACCAAGACATTGGGTTAAGTGTGACCACGCATTTTTTGCGAGCACCTCCGCATTATATGCGTGGGGGTTGAAGCCGACGACTGCAATCTTTCAGGTTATATACATATATACACAAACGGCCGCACAGGAGGCATCACATTACTTGCCGGCAAAAGTATAAATACAGCCTTACTATATTTCATAAAAACATTGTGTTTACAATGGGAATACATGTCATTCAAACATAATATTCTTTGAGCACTGGGACTCTATCAAACAAGCACCCTCAAGAACCTCTTCAAAATAGTGCTCGGCAGCTACTCGGCCTATGGCCGAACCTTGCACCGCAACAGTGGTAGCATCCATCTCCGCCCAGTATGCCTTGACACGGGCAAAGGCCATCCGCGAGCCTTCTATGCACGCCGACCTCTTCATCGCGTTGATGCGTGGCACCGCACCAAGGAACTGTTGCACTAAGCTGAAATAGTTGTTCGGCTTCGGCTTCTCTGGCCACAAATGATCTACAACAGACCTCATGGCGAGTCCGGACAACCTATTAAGTTCGGCCCATTCGGCTAGCTGATCAGTCAAGGGAAGCGGATGCTCTAGAACATTGAATTGTGACCAGAATAGCTTGTCCACTTCACGATCTGATTGATCTTGGAAGTATTCGACCGCATCGACAGCGCTCGCCGCCAAGTCCATATATGCGTCTGCCGAACTCCACAGCCGATCCAGAGGGGCATACCGTGGATCTCCGAACTTCCTCCGCAGCAGAAAGGGCTTCCCAGCCGCAATATCCCCGGCTTCACGCAGTTCCTCCTTCTTCGCCCTCATAGTAGAGCGACTGTCTTTGGTCGCCATAGTGTCCTTCTCAAGGTCCACTGCCTTCACTCGGTTCTCTTCTTCAAGGAACTGGCAACGGTCGGCAGTGCCTTTTAATTCTACGGCCATCTTGGCCATCTTTTCTTTGCTTTCGCAATGGGCGGCCTTCTCGGCTCTTAACTCTTCGGCCGCCTTCAAAGCAGCCGCATTACTAACCGTCGCTTGTTCCTTGGCTCGGGCAAGTTCCACCCGAAGGGTCTCCACGGTGGCAGCTTCGTCTGCAATCACAACATATTAAAGATATTGGCATCATGCTGCTCTTATTGTGTGACATTCACCAGAAAACATTACTTACTTTATGATCCGTCAAGCCGCTTGTTAACAAGCTCGATGTCGGCGTCTGCCGCATCCAGTTGCCGTTTTAATTCGGCAAACTCACTAGTCCGGCTAGCCACCGGAGCTTCCACCACCTGCACATAAAGGCAGTCTGGTTATTGCATGGGACTATGATCCTCTGTTCGCCGCCGTTCTCGACAACAACCAGAGTCTCAGGGGCTACTATCTACACAGGGCACACCTAACATGTGCGGTACTATCACATATTATTTCACGTACCTCAAAGCCTGTCAGCAGACTCATAAAGGCTTCGTGTAATCCGCTTTCGGCGGACAAAATGCTTTCCATCACCATAGCCATCAGCGTACGGTGTTCTTCTGAGATGGCCGCTCGCCCCAACAGCTCCCTCAGAACGTCCGACCGCATACCAGACGATGTCGGACTCTTTTGTTTGCTCTCTTCGAGAGCCGGACGCTGGGGACTTCAGGGGTCTATGGGATTATCTTTTGGCCTCCCGAATTCGGAGAGGCCCTCCGTGACGACACTTCGGGGTTGCCCGCTTCTTGAGCAGAGGAGTCCGGGGGAGGCGCTTTGCTCTCCATCATCTCCGGAAGAAGATCCCCCGAAGATGAGCTCAAGGGCTAAGACCCGAACTGCAAGATATATGCGGCGGTTATTTTCTCAGAAGAAAGATAGCATACCTTCACTATTAAAGTATTTTTTTATCACTTACGACTCGTTGGAGGGCTGATCCCCCCCCCACGGACTTTGTGCGGCAAGAGCACCCCCCGAGGCAGGACCCTCTGTTGGAGACTTCTTCTCCCGTTTGGAGGCCTCGGCTTCCAGATCCTCGGAAGCAGTCCTCTTCCTCCCTCGGTTATCCTCCTTTATGGAGGCGCTCATTCCCTCGGTTGGAACTGGCAGCGATGGGGGCCCGCTTCCGCCCATATTATTCCCCCCTGTATCTTCCTTCGAGGGCTCTGGGCAAGGGGCGAGCTCGAGCATCTTTTCCAATACCGAATTTTCCAAACCCTCAGGGAGGGGGGCCGAACACCGAATCATCTTCACCTTTGTTAGCCAGTCCTGGTCAAAGAGCGATCTCTCAGAAATAACCTCATGATGAATAAAAGACGGTGTGTTTGGCTAGAGGATTTCTTACTTGTTTGGCGGCGCGGTTACTGCTCACGCCCACGTCCTCGGTAGTATCCGGACACTCTATTTGAGGTCCAAAGAATGACTTGTACATCTCCTCATGCGTCAGGCTGAGGAAACTTTGAATGGCATGCGGTCCTTCTGGGTTGAACTCCCACAAGCGAAGGGGTCGGCGTTTGCAAGGCTGGACTCAACGAACCAGCATAACATGCATTACCACAACCAAATTAAAATCTCCCTCGAAGAGATCTTGAATGCGGCTTTGTAGTATAGGCACATCCTTGGCTGGACCCCAGCTCAGACCTCTGCTAATCCATGACATCAGTTGTGGTGGGGGGCCCAAGCGGAAAGCGAGGGCAGCCGCCCACTTGGCACTTCTGGGAGCCGTGATGTAAAACCACTCCCGTTGCCATAATCCGGACACCTCTGGAAAGGAACCTTTCGGCCACGGAGCTCCTACCATCTTGCCTATTGACGTGCCTCCGCACACTGCATGTTGCCCCTCGATCATCTTCGGCTTCACTTCAAAGGTCTTGAGCCACAGGCCGAAGTGAGGGGTAATGCAGAGGAAGGCCTCACACACGACAATAAATGTCGAGATGTGGAGAAAGGAGTCTGGAGCTAGATCATGGAAATCTAGCCCGTAATAGAACATCAAACCCCTGACGAAGGGATCCAGAGTGAGGCCTAGGCCTCGAAGGAAGTGGGAGACGAACACGACGTTCTCGTTGGGTTCGGGAGTGGGGACGACCTGCCCTCGAGCAGGCAGCCGATGTGGAACCTCGACGGTCAGGTATCTGGCCTCCCTCAACTTCTTGATATCCTCTTCCGTGACGGAAGAGGGCATCCACCGGCCTTGAAGGCTGGATCCGGACATGATTAAAGATCTGGAGCACCTGACCTAGGCTTTGGGTGTTAGAACTCGAGGCGGGGGAGGGGTTCGATTGAGCACGAGAGGGAAAAAGTGAAAACCTTGTCCCTTTATAAAGAGGGTGAATATCAAGCGTCCTCTCCGTAGCCGTTTGGGACTTGCCTATAATCTAGGAGTCCTAGACACGGTTGGGTTACCCACAACCGTATTAATGAGAATCCCGTAATTGGGGGAACACGATCTCTGCTTTGACAAGACGTGTCAAGAAACCGCCTCGCGTTATGTGTGGAGTTGGTTGAAGAAAAACGGTTCGAATAAGCACCGGGCCATGGCATAATGTCATGTTGCCAAAACGTGTCAGCAGATTAAGATTTGTGTAAATGTTATTCTCTCTACGACAGTATGTGGAACTTATTTTGCAGAGCCGGACACTGTCCTTGTGTTCAAAATCTGCTAGGAAGTATTCGGAGGAGGAACCTGCCTTGCAATGCCGAAGACAATCTGCGCGCCGGACTCGTCGTCATTGAAGCCTGGTTCAGGGGCTACTGAGGGAGTCCTAGATTAGGGGGTGTCTGGATAGCCGGACTATAACCCTTGGCCGGACTCTTGGACTATGAAGATACAAGATTGAAGACTTCGTCCCGTGTCCGAATGGGACTTTCCTTGGCGTGGAAGGCAAGCTTGGCAATATGGATATGTAGATCTCCTCCCATTGTAACCGACCTTGTGTAACCCTAACCCTCTCCGGTGTCTATATAAACCGGAGGGTTTTAGTACGTAGGACACAACAACTACAACATACAATCATACCATAGGCTAGCTTCTAGGGTTTAGCCTCTCCGATCTCGTGGTAGATCTACTCTTGTACTACCCATATCATCAATATTAATCAAGCAGGACGTAGGGTTTTACCTCCATCAAGAGGGCCCGAACCTGGGTAAAACATTGTGTCCCTTGTCTCCTGTTACCATCTGGCCTAGACGCACAGTTCGGGACCCCCTACCCGAGATCCGCCGGTTTTGACACCGACAGGGACCCTCCACGTCTGGCGCCTGCGCAGCAAGAAGGGAGCTGCCAAGAGATCCCACGTCCCCGAGAAGGTGCTCGCGCGCTCCCAGCGCTGGCGCGCCAAGATCGCGCCCCAGCGCCTCCACGACAAAACCCCGCGCTACTCCCAATGGCGGCGCGTGGTGACCCGCAAGAACAAGTCCAACACCAGCGAAGGGCGCCGGTGGCCACGGCGGGCTGCCTCGCCTTCACCCCCGAGCTGCGCGACGTCACATGGCCAGGCAAGTTCAAGCCTGACCTCCCTCCACGCTACGATGGCACAGCGGACCCCGCGAAGTTCCTGCAGCTCTACGAGCTGGGCATCATAGCTGCCAACGGAGACGAAAAGGTCATGGCGAATTGGTTCCCCATGGCGTTCAAGGACAGCGCCCGCACCTGGCTCCTGAACCTGGCTCCCGGCATGATCTCCTCCTGGAGCGAGATGCGCACCCGCTTCATCGCCAACTTCCAGGGCACTCGCGACCGGCCCCCGGCCGTGAGCGACCTGCGCCGCATCAAGCAACAGCCAGGAGAAACCCTGCAGAAGTACATCTAGCACTTCAACTACACTCGCCTCAAGATCCCCAAGGTAACTGAAGAAGCTATCATCTCAGCCTTCTCCGACGACGTGCACGACGTCAAGATGAAGGAAGAACTAGAAATCCATGAAGACCTGTGCACATCCCTGGAGCTGTTCAACTTGGCGACCAAGTGCGCCAGGGCTGAGGAAGGGCGTCTCTCCCTCCTCGAGCTCCCGGCAGCCGACCCGGAAGAAAAGAAGCTCAAGGCCAAAGACGTGAAGCGCAAGGGGGCTGTCGTGCTAGCAGCAGAGCCGAACACCAAGCGAGGCAGGGATCAGCCTGAGTCATCCAAGGGCGGACGGTACTGCGTGTACCACGACCTCCACACCCACAACACCAACGAATGTCAAGAGCTCAGAGCCGTGCGAGATGGGCGAATCAGCCGACGCCCAGAGCGCAACAACAGGGGCTATGGCCGAGGAGGAGGAAGAGGTGGCGGACGATGGGAAGATCGTGGCCTTTGCCAGGGATGGCGTGACCGCCCTCGCGAGGACCGCTGGCAGGACCAGCCTTGCGAGGGAGGCTGGAGGGACCAGCCTCGTGAGGGCCACCCGCACGGCAATGCAGGCCTCCCTCCTCTGCCTCCTCCACCAAGGAGGAACGAAGACCAACACCAAGACGATGGGGCTGGGGGCTTCCAAGAGCCGCGTGCAATTGCTTGCATCTTGGGTGGTGCCCAGGCTCCAGCCTCACATCGCATCTTCAAGCAGTTTGCTCGTGAGGTGAATGATGTCCTTCCCAAGCTTGAGGCCACGCGCCCTCTCAGGTGGTCTACATGCGCGATCACATTCAGTTCCGCAGACCAGCTCAAGTGTGCGGCAACGGCCGGAGTCCTCCCGATACTTTGCTCCCCAGTCATCAGCAACATGCAGGTCACCAGGACCCTCATCGATGGCGGGGCAGGACTCAACGTCCTGTCCGTCAAGACGTTCGACCATCTCCAAGTGTCGTACGGCCAGCTTCAGCCGACCAAGCCTTTCTCAGGAGTCACCGATGGTTCCACTGTTCCAATTGGGCAGGTTCGCCTTCCGGTCACCTTCGTGCAACGCAACAACTACCGCACCGAGCTCATCGACTTCGACGTCGCTCACATCCGCCTGCCGTACAACACCATCCTTGGGTACCCAACCCTAGCCAAGTTTATGGCAGTGACTCACCATGGTTACAATGTCCTCAAGATGATAGCGAGCGGTGGAGTCATCACCGTACCCTATGAAGAAAGGGACGCAGTGTGCTCGCTTGAGCGTGCGTTCCAAGCCGCAGCAATCGAAGACCCGGATCACAGGAGCGGGAGGCCACCCGAGGCGACCCTCAAGAAGAAGAAGACCTCACCTGGCCCGAGCCACAAGGAGGCAGGCACCTCCGGAGGTATTGCATCAGGATTCGCGCCCGATCAGGGAGCGCCACCCTCTCACGCATAGGAAGGTGTGCCCGGCACCCTCCTCAGGCAGGGCTCGGGGGCTCTCTCTTGGAGAGCCGCCGACCTTGCCAAGGTCGTGGGGGAGGCGCTCGGGCACCACTTGGAAGGGTGCTTTCAAGCACGCTTCCCTCAGGAAGGTACAAGTCAAAGGAGACCAAACCCTCAAGAGTTATCGCAACGAACACCCATGAGCTACAAGAGTCCAGAGTCATGCGCGGCAGCCGCCGCTTACCTGCAGTGGCCCCACATCTAGGCATGGAGGACTGTGCGTCTGCGTCGACGTACCAGGGCTCAACCGAGCTACATCCCAGGAGCGCATATGGCCTTCGGCCGTAGGGTGTTGCGAGGGACCACCTCACCGCTACGTTCGCGTGCCCTTCAGCCTGCCGAGCGCGGTCGCCACACATCAGCGCCTGTTGAGGAGCATTCTGGAGGCTCAGGAGGTCAGGCATCACGCGGTCCTGGCGGAGGTGGCGATGGTCCCCGAAGACCTGCACGTGCCACCGGAGCCTCCCGAGGCCCCTGGGCCTGGGGGCTCATGAGGGTCGACGTCTTCATCGCGCATCACTCACTTCCTCAACATCACTTCATCTTCAACAGCACCAGGTGACATCTTTCAGAGTTCTACTTTCAGCTGGGAGCGCCCACAGGGCTGCACCATTCCCAGGCCGCTTGGGTCCGTCCCCGCGGCATGTATCCGTTTTGGTTATGCTCTTTATTTACCTTGTTGGGGGCGCCCCTCGGGCTGCATCATCCCAACGCCGCTCGGGCCCGACCCAGCAGCAGTTGCTTTTCCAGCATTCACCTTAGGATGAAGTTGTTCTTTCACGCTTAATCTGATTCCCATAATTATCACCTACTGCTTATCGTCATGCAAAGTGCTTGCACGTTAAAAGGGGGCGCCTGAGCATCGCGACTCATGGGCTCTCACTGGCTCTCCAGCCCTCACCCCTGGCCTTGACCCACGGCATCGCGACCTGTCATACCAGCGGCGGTTGAGCTCGCTCGAGGGCCGGGACCTGAGGACGTAGAGCATTTGCATTCTAACAACCCTGCAGGAACACACCAATTGATAAAGGCCCAGAGCCAGGCGCAACCCGCCTCGAGGTAGGGCCTCGTGAGTCCCGCACTGGCTCACGGGTGCCCAGATACACCTCTCCTAGCTCTACTGTGCTGGCCACGTGTCAGGGCGGGGCTGTACACGCCCTGGGGGCTCCTCCCGAAGGGGAACCCCCTCACATGCACTAGTGGAAGCACCATGCTCCGCGCTGGCTGACGACACTGCCGAGGAGTGGCTATGCCCGTACACATACGGAAGCGCTATGCTCCGCGCTGGTGATGAACAACTGAGGGCGGCCCACGGCCGTACCAACCTCAGGGAGACCAGAGCTCAGTGTCTGGCACCATCACAACGCCTCCCCTCGGGAGTGCCGCACGAGGGGGCTGGACACGGGGGCTACGCCCGGGCCTTGCCCGAGCGCACGCCACCCAGCCAGGTCCCTTGGACCTGGTCGTCGCGCGCCACTCCCCGAGCGGAGCCAAGGTACAAAACCCATTTGAGCGTCAAGGGGGACTCCTGAGCATCGCGACTCAGGAGCCTAACTTGCCACGTAGCCCTCACTCCTTAGTCCCGTCCATGGTTTCTGGTCGGGGCTAATGCTGGGTGAGGTACACGCGGGGCCGGGCCCTGCCGACGTAGAACGATCAATCCACTCCTCGCTCCTCCCTTCCCTACTTCTTGCTCGCGCGTCAAGGGGGACTCCTGAGCATCGCGACTCAGGAGCCTAACTTGCCACGTAGCCCCTCACTCCTTAGTCCCGTCCATGGTTTCCGGTCGGGGCTAACGCTGGGTGAGGTACGCGCGGGGCTGGGCCCTGCCGACGTAGAACGATCAATCCACTCCTCGCTCCTCCCTTCCCTACTTGTTGCTCGCGCGTCAAGGGGGACTCCTGAGCATCGCGACTCAGGAGCCTAACTTGCCACATAGCCCCTCACTCCTTAGTCCCGTCCATGGTTTCCGGTCGGGGCTAACGCTGGGTGAGGTACACGCAGGGCCGGGCCCTGCCGACGCAGAGCGTAAGCAAGTAGGGGAGGAAAATGCAAATTCCATGATATCCAAAGCAAATATTACAAGCCATAAGATTTTTCCACAATGCCAAACACAAGTTTAAACGCGTCCGCGAGGCATGGTGCATGTGCAGGAATAAAACATGATGGAAGTCGCGAAGGGATCACTCCCCAGTAACGCCGTCACCGGTGCTGGAGTCATGCTGGACGGCTTCGCCTCTTGAGGTCACGAGGCCGGCGGCACCGCGCCCGGGCAGGATGCTGGGGGAGCGGAACTTCCCCAGAAAAACCTTGGCTCAGCCTCTCACGGCCTCAGCGGCGGCAGCGGCATGGTCGCCGCTCACGGGCTCCAGCAAGCTGTCGAAGTCGACGTTGGGGTCGCGCAGGTAGACATGGCTGAGGACATGCGTCAGCGCCGCAGAAGACAGGGCACGCGCCTCGGCCTCGACCGTGGGGCCAAGGCAGTCTGCGACGTCCTCAAGCGCATCAACCAGGAAGGGGAGCAGCTTGGTGGGGCTGTCCTCCGCACCAGCCAACGGCTCCTCCAGGCCGCTC
Source organism: Triticum dicoccoides (assembly GCF_002162155.2). Classification (NCBI taxonomy): domain Eukaryota; kingdom Viridiplantae; phylum Streptophyta; class Magnoliopsida; order Poales; family Poaceae; genus Triticum; species Triticum dicoccoides. The sequence continues at coordinate 150,053,839 of NC_041382.1, read as the reverse complement.
TCATACAGCGTCTTAAGTATGCCACGAGCCTTCTTCTCCAGCTTCACGAAAGCCACCCGGTCCTCTGTCGGGACCTTTGCCTTGGCGTCCAGCTCGGTCCTCTCCGCCTTCAGCGACCGCTCCAGCGTCTCCAGTCGGCTGTGGCGGTCATCAAGCTTGGCGTCCCGGTCCTTGGCGGCGGCCTCCCTAGCCTTCATCTCCTTCTCCTAGCGGCTGTGCACCTCCTTGGAGAACTCGTTACGCAGGCCTTGCAGCTCAGCCTCAAGCGTCTTGCAGCGGCCCTAGGCAGTTGCAGCATCGCCCAGAGCAGCGTCGCAAGCGGCCTTGGCTTGGTTAGCGGCCCACTTCCCCTCGTCGGAGGACGACACGGCCTGGCTCAGCACCGCTCAAACGGAAGCAGCAGAACGGGCCCAGCCAGAGGCCAACTCCAGGCGCCCGGCCACCAGACGAGGGTCCGCGCTCAGGAGATCCTCCCACAGTTGGCTTAGCTCATTAGCAACCTGGTCCAGGACAGCGGAAGAGGGAGCAGAAGAGAGAGAGCCTGTGGAGCAGGCAGAGAAGATGGCAGCGTGACCACGGCTTGGCAGGAAGGGACCTCCTGAGCCTTGGCCGCCACGGCCGCAGCGTCGGGCATAGTCGACTCCGGGTCTAGCGGGGCCACGGGGGCTGACTCCTCACCGGGGTGCCCCGGTTGGCCTCGCGAGGGCGGTTGGTTCAGAGAGGCGCGGGCCTCGTCGTCCTCTCCCCCAACAGCCGAAGGCGTCGCCCCGACAGATGGATTCGCCCCAAGCGGGGCCGTAGAAGCCTCTTTCAACCTCTTGGCCGCAGGTGCCAGCCTGGTAAAAGGGCGCAAACTTCAAGCCTCAGCGGCAGAAACCAAGCAGAGCATGAATCGAGCACTTACTGGACATCGTCCATGGACTCAAGCAGCCTCCGGCCAAACTTGAAGCCCGAGAGCCTGCAGCGGGGGTCAGCCTTGGGGGGCCCGGAAGCAGAAGGCGCATCAGGAGGGATGGAGCTGGCCTTGGACCCCCCCCCCCAGGGACCAGAGCAGACCCTGGTGGAACCAGGCTCGACCTGCCCTTCCTCGTGACCGAGGAAGAGCCCTCCCTTCCTCGCCTGGCGCTAGCCTCGTCGTCGTCCGGCATGGAGCGGAGGGCCTGGGACCTGCGTCAAGGGAAGGACTCCCCCCAATCCTCGCCAGTCTCCTCTGAATTGGACGCTTCCTCCTCCGCCTCTTCTTCCCCCTTTCCCTCGCTGGAGCTGCCGGAGGACAAGTTCACCGTCGCCAGGACTGCCAGATCTTCGGGAGCTGCCGCGGGTACCAGCCCCTCACCGTTGAAGGTGGGCATGGCGTTCACCACCTACTCCCAGTCATCACGAAGGAACAGGGGGACGGGGGCGCCCACCGGGCTCGCCACGTCTCCCCCAACCAAGGAATGGAGGGCCGCAATCAGATCCTCATCGGTCAGGGCCTCGGAGCTCAGGCGCAGGGCGGCATCTGCTCCTCCAAGCCTCCACAGTGGGAGCGAGTGCTTCTGGAGCGGAGCCACCCAGTGCTCCAAGAACTCCCTCAGGAGCGTGGCCCCGGTCAGCTTCATCGCCCCCAAGTTGCTTGGCCTTAGGTCCGCGTTCATCCTCCTCAACACCTCCTTCGCGCGAGGGTCAACGAGCTCCGCGCAGGACCATGCGTCAACGGACTTAGGTTGCCCCGTGGGCAATACCAGACGAGGGTGGAGGCGCCCGACATCCATCATGACCCACTTGCTCCGGTAGCCTTCGATCCTCTTCCCAGGCTTCGAGGTGGCGATTGGAGCTGGAATATGCAACGAAGCTCGCGCATGCGGAGACCTGAGCACCAGAAACCCGGAGGGAGAAAAAGTGGCGTAGCAAGGCCACCGAGGGCTTCACACCAACATGAGCCTCGCAATAGTAGGCGAAAATCGCCAGGAGAAGGACAGAGTTGGGGTGGAGATGCAGGGCCTGCAAGTTGTATTGGCGGAGAACGGCATGGAAGAACTCAGAAAGGAGACACCAGACCGGCGACAATGGCGCTCACGAAGAACGGGTAGAAGGTGCTCCCCTTGCCCTCAGGCTGGTCAGAGCCGACCTTGAGCACAGCCGCCCCCTCACTGCCCTGCGCCACCGTCATCAGGCGCACGAGGGCGAGGTTCTTCTTCGACAAATTCGGGGAATCCAGGGCCGGCGAGTACCAAGCATCGGTCGGGGACTTGCGAGTCACCATGGCGTGCCGGATGCGAAGGATTGAGACGGATCTGGAGGATTTCGGGAGCAAGTGGGAGGAAAGCGAGAAAGGGGATTTAGGGCAAGACGGACGAGAGCAAGGCAAGTAAGCCTAGCCCGGGCACCCCCTTTTTGTCAGTCGTGCAGTTGCCGAGGCATCGTGGGAAGTGCAGATGCCCACGTCCAATCAAGTGCCACGCGGCGCCCAAGGTCGCAGGCTGTTAGGGCCTGCGGCGCTTCGTGCTTGCCCCTTCGCTTCTTTGCTAAGACAAGCCCGCGCGCGCCTTGGGCCCGGGGGCTACTGTCGGTGTTCTGGGAACGGGGGTCCCCAGACTTGCCTGCCTGTGGCGTGGCTCAGGCAGGGGCCCAGCACGGCCAATCTTCATCAGCCCAAGCTCAAGACCCTCACGAGGGGCCGAGCCTCGCGGGGCGGACGACAGGAAGCTTCCTCAAGAGCGGCCTCATCAGGCAGGCTCGCGAGGAGGCGGGGAGATCAATGCAAGGGTACCTCGCAAGGATCCTATGATGCAAGAAATGACGATCAAGGCCAGGCGGGCGCCAGGCGGGCGCCAGCCTACGCAGGGTCCTTGTTTCCCCTTTGGTGCAAAGGGGGCAAGCACGGGCCAAGGTATCAGGCAAAGGTTACCATTCCGGTGCAACGAGACCAAGACCAGCCGGACGGAGGTCACCGTGGAGCCCAAGACGGCGTCATCACCAGTGGTTTTGGCAGCCAAAGACCACCTTTGGTCAGGATAACTTGTACTAGATGTTCCCCTTCAAAATGGCCAATTGTTGGCGCCCTTCCCGCTCAATTATTCGGGGAGAGGCCCAGGGCCTCTATAAATAGAGCTAGCCTCCACAAAGGAGAGGGGAAAGAGGGAAGAACCGAGCAGAGACTAAGTAGAACACACCGCACCAGCTCAAGAACACCCCTCGCGAGGCTGTTCTTCCCTTGTATTGTCCATCATCAGCCCCAAAGGCAATCCACCACACCACACACTGGAGTAGGGTATTACACCACAACGGTGGCCCGAACCAGTGTAAACCTCGTGTCTCTTGTGTTGTTCATAATTTTCATCTTAGTTCGCACGAGAAGATCGGACGTAGATCGGTAGGGGAGAGATCTTCGTGCGCACCCCAGTGTTCGAACCTCAAGGGTCTGCCGGAACCCGAAATCCGACACCCGCTAGAGAATTTTGCCAAGAAGTGGCAGAACTCCTTCTTCTACGTCCGCAACCATGGTGCGGATCACATCAATCTTCCGGCCTTCGCCATCGCGCCGCCGTGGGTGAAGATGAACTGGGGCTACTCGCCCAGGCGCCCATCGCAGGAGATCGTCAACCTCTGCGAGCGGGTGATGGTGATGAGGATGCAGGAGGGGCTCACTGGCACCGACCTTCTCGCCGCGTTCGTCGGGTACCGGGTCCTTCCGCTTCAGGGGCGCTCCTGCCTTATCAGCGAAATCGTCGGCCTTCAATACCCCAACCGTATGGGGTCGACGCGGCTGTCCGCGGAGCAGATCACGCGCTACGTGAATGGCATCTCCAAGGCCAACCTTGGGGAGGACTAGTGGTTCGGCAAAGTGTCATACAGCCAGTCGAACCCGGCGCCGCAGGTGAGTGCCCGGTCTTCTTACTTTGCCGCCGCGCACCTTCTCATTTGTCCTGACGCGACGTGTGAGATACTTCTGAACGTGATTCGCCATCCTTACGCCCGGGCCCCGTCGCATGTAGCGCCGGTGACGCCATAGGAGCCCGCGGCTCATGGCGGGGAGGAGGAGGCCGAGTCTGACGCTGGCGCCAGGCGTCGCGCAGGTAAGTCTCGTGTTTTTCTTCTTTGTGTCTTGAATTGATGACCGCGGTGCGGAACGGTTGATGCTGACGCTAGTTGTTGGTGTAGTGACGTTGGGCGGGGGAGGCGGCGACGCGGGCGGAGCCGGGTCCTTGCATGGGACGGCGCCGAGCCGCTCGCATGGGAAAGACAGCGTCGGGCCGCGACCCCTAGCCCCGAAGCGCACGGCGGACATGGCTGGGGCCGGGAGGCCGGCCAGAGGAAGCGCGGCGGCGGGGACGGGAGGCCAACCCCGGTCCCGGTCTTGGCGGGGTAAGCTTCATCTCTTGTTTGCGCTCAGCTTTCCTTTTCTTGAGCTAGTCTTGTTTCTTTTCCACTCATCATGTCTTCTTCTTTAGGTCGCCAATCGCGCTGGCGAGGGCGGCGGCGGAAGCCGCGGCCGCCGAAGGGGCCGTATTCCGCAGGAGCTGGTCCGACCTCGCCGACCAGGCCGAGGTGGAGGAACAGGCCGACTCGGACCTCGGCCTGGATCTGAATGACACCGAAGCCGTGGCCTGGCGGGACAGGAACCGGGCCGAGGCGGAGCTGAAGGCGGAGGCGGTCCGAGCTTGGACCGACGCGGCTGCGGCATGGGCGCGAGGCGACGCGGAGCCGGCCTGGCGCGAGATACCGGAGGGCACGGTGGTGGCGGCGACGGTCTTTGAGCCGTCGCTGGCGAGGGAGCGCGGCCGTGCAGGCCGGGCTACGGTGGTGATCCCCGACCGGGCGGTCGTGGAGGTGGCGGATGACTCCCCGCCGCGGGCCGACGTGATCGGGCGAGCGGGGGCTGATGGTGGTGGAAGCGGCACCGTCTTGGAACAAATGTTGCGGGCGGCGGTGACGGAGGCGCCGGCGGTTTTGGAGGAGGCACTGCGGGCAGCGGTGCCGGAGGCCACCCCGGCAGCTGGGCCGAAGGTGGCGACGCAGGGTGTCCCGGTGTCCGGGTCGTCATCAGCGCCGGGAGGGGCATCGGAGGAGGTGTTGGCCGCACCGCGAGCGGCCAACGGGGAGTACGCCATGGTGCCCCGGCAAGGAGGGTGCCGAGCTGCCGTGCCGCAGCCGGCGCGGAGCATGAGCGCCGTTGTCTTCGGGCCCCAGACCCAGGAGGAGGCGGCGATGGACGCCATCAGTCGCCGCCTACGAGGCCGGACGGAACGGCTCGAGGCCGAGGTGGAGCGGACGCGCGACCTGGAGCGCGCCGTTCTGGTAAGTTTTCTTGTAATTTCTTCTTTGTGGGGGCGCGCCAGTGCACCCACTGGGTGTAGCCCCCGAGGTTCGGGCCAACTACGTAGTAGTTGGGTTGAATCTTTAGAGTGTTGGCCTTGTTCTGACTTCTGCTTTCTTCAGCATCTCGATGCTTTCCAGGTCACCACCTTCAATCGTCTCCTGGGTAAGCACCGGGAGCTCAAGGAGTAGCTTGCCACCAAGGAGGAGGAGCTCCACGTCACCGCAGGTATTCTTGTGCTCTCTTCTAGTGGGGGCGTGCTGGCGCACCCACTCGGTGTAGCCCTGAGATTCGGGCCAACTGTGTAACAGTTGGGCCAAATCGTAAGTCTTATTTTTTTTCTTTTGCTAAGTCCTTCTTTTTCGCAGTTGAGGTGCCGTCCTGGCGGACTCGTCTGCTCCGGGCCGGTCATCACTATGACCGGCTCGTTGCCGACACCGGCCGTCTTGGCGTCGAGGCGGCGCAGGCGAGGGTGGAGGCAGTCGCGGCTCGGCGGTCTCTTGACGAGGCCAACCGGCTGCATGAGCAGCTGGCGGGTCACAAGAGCCGCCTCGAGGCCGAGGTGGAGCACCTTAAGGCGGAAGCCGCCTAGGTGGCGGAGGTGGACCAGCAGCGCGGCCAGCTAGCCAACAACAAGGGCCAGCTTCAGGCCGAGGTGGATCGCCTACGGGAGCAGGTCACCATGGCTGAGGGGGCACGTCAGGACGAGGCCCATCGCCGCGAGGCGGCCGAGAAGGTGGCCGAAGACAAGGACGCCGATCTGAAGGCGGCCCTTGCCAAGGAGGCCGACCTGGAGAAGGCGCTTAAGGAGCGCGGTCGCGCCATCGAACGGGAGCGGCGTGATATGTTGCTTGAAGCGCAGCACCTGGAAGAGTCCTTCTCCAGTAAGTGCTTTTTCTTGTTGTTCGTCGAGTCGGGACCCGACCTTTCTTCCTTGTTGTTCTTCTTCTAACTTGCTTCTTCCTTTGCGGCAGGGGCCTTCCCGGAGATGCAGCGGCTGGCGGAGGAAGCCGTCCGCCACCAGCGCGACCCGACCGGCGTCGTTGGGTCAGGACGAATCCGCAGGTGGACTGGACCTTCCCGGAGATCATCGCCGCTGCTGAGGCCCGCCTGCAGGTCCTGGGAATGCAGTTGGGGCGGCTGTCCCAGACCGGCACTGCGATGATGGCGGCGCTATGGCCGGGCTCCGTCCAACTGAGCAGCTTCTCGCGCCTGGCGCGTTGGTTGGAGATGGGGCTGGACCGGCTTGGCGAGTGGCGCGTCTCCGCCGCTCGTGCCGGTGCTGAGATGGTGCTCCGGTTCGCGTTGTCTTGGCATCCGGACCTGCAGCTAGGCGTGTTTATGGGCCAGCGGGCTGGTTCGGAGCAGCACTTGCAGGAGCAAGCCGGCCGGGTCGCCTCCCGGGCCAGCTACATCACCGAGTTTGCCTTCCACGACAAGTTCCATCCGGACCAGATGGAAGACGGCAGGGCCATGGACGGTGAAGACTACGGCTTGCTCCTCCATGATCCGGAGGGGAGCTCGGAGGAGACGGGCGTCTACTGCGACGCGGGTGCTGAGGAGGACACTGACACCTCGCTGGATCCAGAGGCCGCCAGGGGAGAGCCATCGACGTCGTGATGCGGCGCTGGAGATGCCTGAGACACTTTGTGTAATAATTTGTTAAATAGCAGGTCCACCCACCCACTGGGGGTTTTAGGGTGTGATGAACTCGGGTCGTGGTCCTTTTCTTAAATACTTGTGTAGATGTCGTAGGTGCTTTCGCTTTTTGCCTTCCGTTTTTGGACCAATTTCATGCGTTTTTCCTTTCTCAAACCT